>NW_013547014.1:0-274330 GCF_000711695.1 Tilletiaria anomala UBC 951
CCAGGCGCGCGGCGCGGCTCGCGAGCCGCAGCGGCACGACGGGCATCATGGAGGGTCTCGTCATTCACCTCATCCTCAACCTCACCGCGCTCGCATTTGCGCTCCTGGCTGGCGTGGCTGGCTTCCTCTTTTCCGCGCACCAGGTTCACGTACCCGCAGACGCACCGCTCGTGGCGCTCCTGTGCACGCTCCTGCCGTACGGCGTTCTGCGCCTTTGTGCCGATACGCTGACGAATGCGTGAGTGATGACATGGTAGAGCGATAGGCTGCTGCCGCTCCGTGGAAATGACTGACGTTTGGCTTGTTGCTTTGCGTAGGGTCGATACGCTGTACCTCTGCTACGCCATCGATGACACCGCAAACACTGAGCACTGCCAGAAAGCGGCGCAAGCTGTGAGAACTTCATCAATGGACATCTCATGAGTCCGAACCGCCTGACTGACAGCCCCTCTTCTACTCCCCCTACACAACAAAACCAGTTCCAGCGGACAGGCTCCTAATATCTATACCTCCACTCACGACAATGCACCTCTATGACAAGCTTCATGTATCCTAGCCAGAGACTGTATCGACCTATCGCATCCCTCTCACCATCGCGATCGAGCACTCATTCCAAGATGACGCTGGGTATGCAGGGCTGTGCAAATGCATTGCAAACGAAGAATTTTACAGTGAACATACATTTCGTGCGCCTCAATCATCGCCGGCCTTAGAGGCCACTGGCAAGTCGTGTATGGGCGTCATGCCCGTCTCGCTCGGGATGCCGATACCCGCTCCAGCGACGACGGAGCGGCTGGCAAATGTAGGACTGGCAGTACCGACGCTTCGAAGCGAAGGAGATGCGGTACCCACGCTGCGCGGCGACGTGGGCTCCACGTGTAACTCTGCCGCGGTGCCATCAAAGAATCCTGCATCGGCTACTGCAGCGCCTGTGCGGCCCTCGGCCGCACCATTCACGCTGGCACTGGCGCTCGGTGCGATGCTCGAGGTGCTGCTGTCAAAACTCGCACGCGACGCCAGAGGCGGGCGCATGACCCAGTCGGGGCGTGCAGGAAGAGGATGGTGAGATGTCGAAGCTACCGACCCTGGTTTGGAGGATCGGGAAGAGGCCGAGGAAGAGGACTGGAAGGAAGAGCGAAGGGCCAAGATGAATGAGTCAGTGTTGGGGGTACACGCCGGTCTTTGCAAACGGCCACATATCCTCACGACAACAGAGGAAGTATCATGCGAAGGGCTTTTCTTGGCAACTAGACAAAGGTCGAGACCACTTGCAGCGCTACTGGAACGGCTCGCTGCTCTTCCGCTGTAGTCTGACCCCTGCACTGAGAGGCCAGATGATGGGCTGCTCCTGCTCCTACTCGCCGGCCCGCCCATAGCAGCGTGGCCGCCCGGGTATAGGTCCGCAAGCGTGCCAGGTTGCATTGGGCTGCGACCTTGCGAGTGTGGGTAAGGCGGCACTCCGGCGCATCCAGACTGCGCATGGCCGTTCAGCGGCCCCGGAGGGCCAGCGTGCTGCGGCTGTTGCTGCTGCTGATAATGCAGCCAAGGAGCTCCCTGCGGATGCGCATACGCATGAAGAGGCTGTTGTTGCGGCTGCTGCTGCTGTTGCAGATACCCAGGATGTGTCTGCGTCATTGCGAATACAGGGACACCTTGCACAATGCCTGCCTGGTACATCCCTTGCGGGATCTGCATCGGCGTCGTCCCACCTGTCGGATCGAATCCGGGTTGCCCTTGCACAGCAGGATAGTAACCCTCGGCACCCGGGCTTGCCCCTGGGCCAGGGCTAGGTCCCGAGTATGAGCCGCCATTGGAGATGGGAGGATAGCCGATCGGCTGTTGGCTGTACTGCACGGCGTGCGGATCATGCAGGGGGTGCCCGCCGGGATGTTGCCAGCCGGGCGGAGCTATCCCTGGCGCCGCGTGCGGTGGGTATTGCTGTTGGTAGGACCGGCTGGAAGAGGCACGGGAGGAGCAGCGGGAGGAAGAGGATGCTGTACTGAAGGATGCTTCTGAAGGCGAGATACCGTCTAGAGGAGCCTCTGGCACATGCGGAGGCACTCGCCGATTGCCGTTTGAGGCGGCATGCCCCAAAGCACCCGAGCTGCCGTTCGGCTCGGCGCTCACTCTCCCAGATGATCTAGCCGACGGATCGAATGCAGGTGCTGATGGCCGCAAAGCTGCCTTAGACGTGATCTGTCTCCTGGTCATACCTGCCCATTCCACGTCACCCCGGAATGGCATCAAGAGCGCAGCCGCGTTTGTACCCTCTGCCACCGATGCCCCTTGCTGTTGCAGCGGTGTCTGTTGCTCGCCGTCCACCTCTTTGCCCTTGTGACTCGCCCTCGCCTTTGCTTCCGCCTCCGAGAAGCCCTGGAAGATCCGCTCCCTGGCTTCCCTGTACGCCGCCTCCCGCTCTTCGATGGTCATATTTCTGCGGTCGCGCCTGGCCCCATTCGCGCTGCCTGAGGCAGCAGATGAGCCACCATGTGACAGATCATCCTGTGCCGAGAGATGCGGTGACTGGGCTCGAGTGGTAGAAGCGGACGGGTCGCGGCGCATGATTTTGAAGGCTTGGGGCCTGGTGGCGGGAGCAGATTGCACTTCAGGAGGAACCAGTGCTGTCGCTCTTACTGATGGCAGGGTGTGTGGGCTTCCGATAGCAATGAGGAAGACGAGCGCACTTAAGCTTGTTGATCTTTTTGCATTCTCACGACATTGATACTCACATGTTAGAATCAGTTCGCTTGGTCAAGCAAACAGCCTTCGTGTGCGGGTCGATAGAGTGTACCAAGAGGAATTGGTCCGCAAGGCGATGTACGAGAAGGCGCTGGTACGAATTCATCAAAGGCAGCTCCCAAGAGGTTCGTCTGTAAACATCGCAAAAGTGAGACATTAGCATTTCCTTTCTGTCGTCGGAGCCACCGCTGCCAAGCTCTGGTAAACTTACTCGGCGTCTCTGACAAAGCCGATCATGTCGATCTCCTGCTTGATGACAAACGCTCTGTCCCTTCCATTCCGCAGAGCACTTATCAGCGTCGGATCGAGTTCCGGAACGCCTGTCACTGTGGCTGCCCCTGAGGCAGGTGCTTGGTCGGGCACAATAGCCGCGCCAGTCGATGAAGGACTTCGCGCTGACGAGCTATCCGAGCCCTTGACACCTTCCTGAGAGTCGCCATGTAGTCGCAAAGCAGATAAAGCATTGCTCAGCTGACTCGAGTCCACCCCACCGCCCGAGGCCGCCAAGGTTTCAGGTGGCTGCTTCGTTGTAGCTGGACCGGGTTGGCTCTGTCCGTTTACGCCCGACGCCTCTCCTGCGCCCAGTGATACCTGTGCTTCCAGCAGAAGCGGCGCAGATGGAGCTTGAGTATCTGGCGGCTGCGGTCTTTTCAGGACCTTGAGTGCATTTGGCTTGGCCGCCGCGGCCATCGAAAAGATGGGAGGAACCTGCGCGTGTGCTTGGGTGTGCTCGAATGCATGGGGTATGATGCCATCTGGAGCTCCGGCCGCTGTGCTCGGCCCCGATTCTATTGAAATGTCCATGACAGCCGGGCCAACGTAGTGGGAGCGGGTAGAGTGGTGGTTGGTTAGAGGCAGAAATGCCCACTGCTGCATGCGAGGAGGTTTTTGCGTTATCGGCGCGGCATGATCCAGCGACAGCCCACAGTCCCACACGTCTTTGGAATATCAGACGTCTCAGTGGTAGTTCGGGCTGATTGTCGACAGGCACACAGGAAACCCTCTCGAAGAAGCCTGGCCCTTGGCGGTGGAAAGACCGCACCCAGCTGCAGCAAAAGTCGCTGGCTGGTCCGCTACGATGGTGAAGCGGCGGCACAAGGAGTAGGAAAGGTGAGGGCACGCTCGAACTCAGTGCAACCAACTAGGAGACTGGCCCTTGTTTGATACGAGTGGATCTTTGCGGCGCTCGCCGGTGCTGAATCAAACTCAAGTGATGATGATGTTGTTGATGGTGTGGTCCTTCTGAGTGTGAAGCAGGGATTCCCTCAATCGATCAATTGATGGAAGTCAGGAGAGAGAGAAGAAGAAGCACGGGTGACTGCTCTACTGCCTCTTTCCGTTCCGCCCGCCCTCCCCCAGCCAGACTCTCTCCCACTTTTCCGCTCATGCGACCTGTCGACATCACTTGCAGCTAAATGACCTCGCCATCATCAACAGCACCTCGCGCATTCTGCTCTTGCCCGGTCATCTCCCTCCAGGTCCAACGGTGCGTTGCTCTTGTCTGCACGCAGTGTCGAGGCTCCAGCGTCGTCAGCGCTTCGCTGGAAAAACGGGCTTCTACCCGCAGCTCCTGCCATTTCTCCAGCGCCGGGTTTGGCTGAACAAGATCTTCAGAAGGCCATATCACCACCCTCACACGACCTCGACACGCATCGCCCATCATGGCCTCCGCGGCAGTGGCAAGCTCTATGGCGCCAGAGAAAAGCTGTCAAGAGCCCGTAGCAGGGCCATCGACCCCGCCTCCAGCACATCCATATGCCGCGACAGCCGCATCATCGCCATCTCTGCTGGCATATTCAGCGAACAACTGCACCAATCCCAGCGGCTTTCGGTTCGACGACTCGCACTTGTCACTGAGCGTTGCCTCAGCTAAAAACATCATCTTCACGCCCGAGAACCCTCCGCTCAGGTCTTTGACACCTCGACAGAGGGAAAAGTCCGCACTTCGCGGCCCAGAAAGCCGGGCCTCCAGCCTGGCAGCTGTATCGCCACATTCGAGTTTTGCGGGCCAGTCCTCACATCATTTATCAGAGATTCATGCCGAAAGTCTTCCCACACTCACCTTCCGAAGAGGAAATGATGTGGCAGGCACCCTGTCCATTTCAGAAAAAGCGCCGATACCACGCAGCCGCGCGTTAGGCGTCACAATATCACATACAGCCCGCCCTCACCCCAAGGTGATCCCAAACCAAGAGCCCCTGTCGCGCTATACTATCCAACTAGCGCAAGAGAAACGTCTCGGACGGAGAGCGCAGTCGGAGAGGGTCCGTTCTGGCACGGTCAAAGACTTGTCTGCGTCCACACACAGCCTGCCGGGCGATTACTCACAGCAGCGTCAACCAACCGCCTCTTCGCAGCTGTCCAGTCCGACTTCGACAGCGTCGTCAAGCGCAAGAGCTGCTGCTGCACCCAAGTCTTCCGCATGGGGTGCACCGCGATCGTGGGCCGAACTCACATCGCGCGGGGGGAGAGCAGGCGGCGGCGTCGGAGCCAGATTGGGCAACAGCTCGTCGGCGCTCAACGACGGCGTCAATCCAGGTGCTTGCGCCGGGACCGTGACGGGTGCAAATACACCAGCGTGCTCCATTGCGTCGGCCGTCGCGTCGTCTATCGTGACTGAAACGACGCCCAACACGAACGCGAACTCGCAGGCGAGCAGCGCGGTCACCAGTCCCGTGCTTATGTCCGCGTCGGCCATGCTCGTGCCGCCGCTATCGATCCACGAGCCACAGGCTGGCGGCGCGAATCGTGCACCGGGCGGCGCTCACAACGTCAGGCAGAAGATGGGGCTGGAAGCTGCGCTTGTGGAGAGTCACCTGCAGTTCAGAGCGCCGGTCACCCTCCCGAGGGGTTTGGTGAACACCGGCAATCTCTGCTTTGCCAATTCGGTACGTTTGCGACATGCGCTGGAGTAGGACGCTGTTGGTGCACATGCTGACGCCGGAGTTTCTCCTTGATTCGCGCAGATCCTCCAAGCTTTAGTCTTCTGCGCTCCATTCTACAACCTCCTTATTACCATTGGCAAAGAGCTGCCGCACGATTTTGCCAATCGCACCCCCCTGATTGATGCAACGTGAGTAAGGACGAAGTCTTGTTATCAGCAGAGCTTTTCACGGCTCACTTCTCCGGTCTTCCTTCTGCCGGTCGCATACAGGATCCAATTCGTCAGAGAATTTCCTGTCATTGGCAGTGTCGACAGTACGGCGCAGGAGCTGGTATCAGCATCCGAGCCATTCGCACCAGAATATATCTACGAAGCCATGCGTCTGAAGAAGCGCTTTGATGCTATGCGGGTAAGCCTATGGAGTGCGCTCAGTGAAGGTCTGCAGTACGCTGACTGTGCCCTTACAATGGCTGTTCTAAATTTTAGCGAGGGCACCAGGAAGATGCGGAAGAGTTCCTCGGATTCTTCCTTGATTCCTTGCATGAGGAGCTGCTGTACGCTATCCAGAGAGCCAACGCCAAGCTTGCGGCCAATGGCATCCTCAGCAAGATGTCGGTCGCAGAAAAGACACTGAATGGGCTCAGCGGCTTTAGTGACGAGCAACTGGCCGACATGGGTCTCGGGCTAGCATCGAGGGATGATGCCAGCAGCGACATCAGCGAGCGCGAAGTGGTCCGCCCCGTCAGTCCGTCCGAGGAAGGGTGGATGGAAGTCGGCCAGAAAGGCAAGACGAGCTTTACGCGCACGACCTCAACGAGCGACTCACCGATCACGCACATCTTCGGCGGGAAACTCCGCTCGGTGCTTCGCACGCCTGGAGCTAAGGACAGCGTCACGCTCGAGCCGTACCAACCGCTGCAGCTGGACATCCAGCCGGCGCGCGTGCACACGATCGAGGATGCATTGCGCAACTTGACTGAGCCCGAGACGATCCCTGGGGTGTACTCACCTAGTCGCGATGCGATCGTCGACGCCACGAAGCAGGTTTTCATCGAGAGCTTGCCGCCGGTGCTGGTGCTGCACCTCAAGCGGTTCGTGTATGATGAGATTGGAGGGGTGCAGAAGGACAGCAAGGAAATTGGGTATGACACAGTGCTGGATGTTGCTTCCGAGGTAATCAGTCCTACACGCAGGGCTGATACTATCACGCGATATAGGCTCTTTGGAGGTGAATCACGGAAAGAGATCTCCAGATGACATGCGGAAATCTCACTAGCCCCGCTGCATTTCACAGTTGTCTACCATCACGGTCGCTACGCAACCGGCGGGCATTACACTGTCGACGTTCTGCGCCAGGATTCGCAACAGTGGGTCCACATCGACGACACGAACATCTCGCCGATCCAGGTGGACCAGGTGCGGCGCGTCAAGCAGCGTGACTCGAACGATTTTGTGCAACGTGGACCGAGCAGCGCGTCTGGCCATGAAGGACTGGCGTATTTGCTTTTCTACAAGCGTGAGGAGTTGGCGGAGAGCGCGACAGTGCGCGAAGGGGACGCGTTGCGAAACCCGGCCAAGGTCAACGGGCATGGGCATATGTACACGAAGCCTTCTTTTAAGCAAGCCGCTAAGGCTTTTGCGCCGAAACAAGCGACTCAGAGTCCCAAGGCCGCGCCAGTAACTCCAGCTGATGTCGCTTTCGGGCCTACTCTCTCCGCCACCGCCGTTCCTGGCGCAAAACCGCGGCCGCCAGGTGCGCCGCCACCGAAAAAGGGAGCACCAAGATCGAAAGTCAAGGTGCAATCCTGATGTCATCAGCATAACACCGTGCCGCGGATTGTTGCATGTCTCTAGATCATGCTCGCCGCCAGCATTCGGCCTTTCAGAGATTTTCCAATTCCCACGCTTATTACTACACATCGTACGGAGCTCACCCCTGCATTCCATCGAATGCTGTCTTAGAATCAATCGAATTCTGCAGTTCATACATTTTTTCGAAGCCCGGAGGGGGGATTCTTACAAAGCGCATTGAAATGACCTCGGCTAAACATGCTTTGAAACACCCTTAGACCTGAGAGCCGCGGGTAAGGTAGGCTTTCTGTGGGGTTCAGGCAGGCATGAAGAAGCGCGCATGTCAGCCGAACTAGATGAGGTAGTTGGGATGTGGAACACGGAGTACACACCATGCCATGTGTAGCGAGCTCTTGCTTGGCTTGTGCAAAAGTGTGGCCCTGCTCGTGGTTGTGTTTCCAGATCTCCCTAAAGTACCAGAGGTTCCCTAGTCCTTGAACGGCGACCATGATAGTGTTGATGGTTGCAAATATGCCAGCTAGGATGCGAGAGCTGCTAAAGCTGGAGATGACGGTAATGATTCCTGCACAGCCTGTCGATGGGATCCCGATTAGAGAGTACGCCGAGTATGCGAGGTGGAAGCCCATGAAGAGGAAGTACACGTAGTACCACAAAGAGTTTTCCGTATTGAAAGCGTTGTATGCTGGTCGATACCACAGCAGGAAGGCGAGGGTGGTGAGGATGGGGAAGTAGACAATGCTTGATATCATGTCTCTCGCACCGTCACGCGCGCCAGAGACGAGTAGGAAGATACAAGCGAGCATGTTGATGCACAACGAGGCCGACCAGAGCATCCAAAGAAGGTAGAGGTGCCTGACGACCTGTTGTGACTCAGGAGGAATCTCCACATCGATATCGTGATAGATCAGCGGATAGACTAAAATAACCGCATCCAATCAGCACGAGATAAAGAGAGAAGTATGCCCATGAATTAGTTCGTGCTTACAAAAAGGCCAATTATTCCGTCCGTGCTTCTTGATGTGGTCCGCCCGACTCTGCAAGTCTCGCTCCCTCTGCTCGAGCTCGCGCTCTCTCCGCTCGATTTCCGCGAGTCTCGCGGCATCACTTTGGCCAGCACCGCCGCTTCCAAGATCCACACCGCTACCACTGTGTCCATACCCATCCTCCTCGAAAGCCATCGACTTGCTGCTGCCTACATCTTCGTAGGCACGGTTACCGGATGAGAGAGCACCTTGTACGCTCGGGTCCGCGAACGGGTTTGCGTCCAGCGCGTTGCGGTCGGCAAATGGATCCGCCATGCTTGTGAATTTACGCTGCGTGTGCGCTCACTGCCTAGTGTTGTCGAAGAGCCTACCACTCAAAATACTCACAGATAGACAGTTGCAAGGACATACAACTCAAGAGCTCTTGTCATATGCACTCAACCTTGCTATGCATACGGCATACACCAGTCCCGAAAGGCTGAAAGGGTGCCGCGCCGAAGGCGTGTTGTTGAGCGGCGTGACATGTTTTACAACATATCTGCCTCAAGAGTTGCGAGAACAGCGACAAGTACTGGCCACAGCTCACAAGCTCGTCAGCGTATACGCTACTCCCACTACATATTGCATTGGTACGAACTTCTGCTTGTCCAAGCCGCTAAACTGTGCCTTGAATCGACGAGCTTGCTTCCCGTCGAGCGAGGACGCGGCATGAGCTGCCATAGTCAATATGCCCCCCAAGCCGACAAGTGGGCTATCCGCTGAAAATGTGAGTGCTGCGCGTCTGCATCGTCCATCCCGCGACGCGTTTTTGTGTTCGTTGGTCGCCACAACGCGTCCAGGTCTCTGGGATGCTCCAAGGAGGGTGGTAGCAGGATATTTCGCCTTGAAACGCGTCACCATCCTTTGAATTGGTGACTGTTGCTGGCTGGACGCGAGCAAATGCTCACGTGTGACTATGCACGCACCATATTGCTCATCGATGCGGTTGAGCAGGTGTGTGATATGCCTGGCGACAATGACCTGCTGGGAATGACGAGTGGCAGCAAGGAGACGCCGTCGTCGTCCTTGGAGCGCAGTATGACTGCGACATGCATGGAATTGTCTCCGTCTCCCAATAAACCTTGCTATCTTGGAATCTCACAGTCCGCGTGCTGATCCCATCGCTTGCGACCTACTGGTTCTACCACGTTGCAAATGTAGATTGTGGAAGGAGGTAGACAACGAAAGCGAATCAAGCTTGTCGATCACAAGGGGGACGCATCTGCTGCAGATCAAAGCTCATCCTCCATAGCAAGCAATGACGCAGCTGGCTCGTCCTCGGCAGGAGCCGGCGGGCATGGGGCACAGGGCGATGCAGAGACAGCCTTCATACAAGGCAAGCAGCTGCTTGAAGTTATTCTAAACGCACTAGAGTGAGTTCAGATTAAATCCATGTACCCTCCCAGCTCCTGCTGACTGTTTGCCCACCAGCCCGGAGAACTACCTTATCGCAGAACCCTTTATGCGGCTTCCCAGCTCGGAGTTGTACCCTGATTACTACCAAGTGATCAAGCGGCCGCTGTCATTGGAGGAAGTGGTCGACAAGCTGCATGCGCGCAGCTATACGTCTCTCGACGACTTGCGGCAAGACTGTGAGACGATTTGCAACAACGCCAAGCGATACAACCAAAAGGAAAGCACTATTTGGGTACTTGCGAAGAGATTGCATGCCCTCGTCAAAGACACGCACATTTCCCTTGTTGAAGATGGAGCGGTGCCGGAAGCCCTGACACCCGCTACTGTCACACACGACCCATCAGATCCGGACGTAGTCCGACATTTTTTGGATGGTGGAAGACCCAGAAAGCGGATTCGGCTCGTGGAATCGGCCAAACTCTCCACCGTTGCTGCAGCTTCGCCGGCGCCATCGGCCGTGAGCGAGGTGAATAATGCACATAATGGACCCGCAGACGAAGACCCAAAGAAAGTATTCAAGCAGGGAATACAGCTGCTGGAGGTTCTGCTAAATGCATTAGAGTAAGTGCTTCCCCAGTACGCCGAGGTGTTGCTCGTCGATGCTGACATGGTCTATCCGCGCAGTCCTGATCGGTTCCTCATTGCCGAGCCCTTCATGACGCTTCCGTCACGAGAGCTCTACCCTGATTACTATCAGATTATCAAGCGCCCGATTGCTTTTGAGGAGATTGTCGACAAACTGCATGAAAGAAGCTACAAGAGCCTGGACGAGTTAAAGCACGACTGCGAGACGATTTGCAATAACGCCAAGCGGTACAACCTGAGGGACAGTACGATTTGGGTTCTTGCCAAGCGCTTGCATGTGGGTCGTATTCAGCGTATTGGTTACACGGGTTGAGGTATGCTGATTTGATTCGCTTGATGACATCCGTCAGTCACTCGTCAAAGATGCGCATGCTGGCCTCGTCGAGAACGGCGCTGTGCCCTCGGAGCTCAGACCTGCCGCGGTCATGCACAACCCTTCAGATCTTCAAGTAGTGCGCAAATTTGATCCTAACGCTGGCATGGAAGACGATGCAGAAGACGAGGAAGGCGAGAGCGGGGAAGTCAAAGGAAAGGGAGGGCGAAAAGGCGCGAAAGGCAAGCTAGCGAAAGGAAAGGAAATACAGGAGGAGCCAGAGGACATGTCTGCAGTGTTGGACTGTGCCACTGCACCTGGAGGGAAAACAAAAATCACCATTCGTCCGCCGAAGAAGAGCTTGGACTCGGCTGCCGTTTCTTCAGGCGCTTTTGCGAGCGCGGATGGCCTCAAAGCACAAGAAGAGCAGGCGAAAGTCAAAGGGAATGACCCAGCAAGGGGTGCGGCAATCGCTCCGGCTGAGGGCAGCTCCTTCTCAGAGCAAGACATTGGCCGTGAGGTGAAGCTCGGGGCTCTGGAGGTACAAGCAGCGTCCCCTATCAGCGCTGGCGAATGTAACCAAGACAGAAAGGAGAAGAACGGCACAGAAGAAGTGCAACAAGGGGTTCAGTTGGCCTCCACCGGCCTAGCTGTGAGCTCGGTGGGATTCGGCTCGAAGCAGAAAGATCCGGAAAAGGAAAGAGACAAGGAAAAGGAGAAGGAAATGTCGCGCAATGTCGCACGGGGCAAATACCTCAAAGTTGCGCTCAAGGCTTGGCTCAAGAGCGTTCAAGACCTGGTTCGGCCGGACGGCTCGTCCGTCACAGAATTTTTCCAATCGTTGCCATCCAAGTCAGAATATCCGGACTACTACAAGGTCATTCCCAAGCCAGTGTCCTTGTATGAGATCGAGGTGAGAGAGTTGGTAGCGTGTCAGGTCCACAGGGTCCATGTCTGAAATGTGCTTTCCGTGTCGCTCCTTCGAATTCCAGAGCAAAATGCAATCCAAGACGTTCATGAACGGCTATGCACTGCACAAGGATCTTATGCAGATGCTGGACAACGCACAATTTTACAATGAGGAGGGCTCCTTGGTTTGGTTAGACGCTCAAAGGATACGAGTGAGTGGCCTCGAACCTTAGGGTGATGCTTCGAGGCTGACCAGGTGCGCACGCCCGGCCCTCGTAGCTGCACATCGAGCAAAAAGCCGTTCCACAATTTTTGTCAGAAGGCTTCACGCTAAATGAGGAAGACGTGCGCAACTCTGCGGTCCCCGGCGAGCTAGGGGTGGTGCGGCATGGAGATGCGAAGAGCCGCGACTCCTCGGAACACAAATTGAAGCAGCGACTGCATCGCCTGAATCAAGAAAAGGAACGGCAAGGTACACCCACGACACCTGGGGACACCTCCTATTCATCCATCGGTGGGTTGTCCCCGACACAGTTGCTGCCACCTTCCATGTCGCCGTCCAAGCTTCCGCCTCAGTATGCGGTGCGGCCACAGCCGCCTCTTCCGCCACCGCATCAGCAGCTGAAGCAGATGCAACGCCAGAAGTCGGCCACACAGACGCCTCAACCGCATACGACCACCGTGGTCGGCGCTCAGCCCCAGCGTCTCCTGCCAGTGCCATCTCCTCAGATGATCCACGGCGCAGGGCCATCCCCCTACCCTGCGCACACATCCATACTGCCGCCAGGCGTGCAATTCCCTCCTGTCCCTGGCATCGGCCCTCCATTTTCGCATCCCACTACATTCCCGACCGGTTCACTTCCCTTTGGGCAGTCGCCCATCGGAGGATCGGCGTCGCAACCAGGATCATACCCATCAACACCAATGCATGGGTTTCCACACTTTGGGCAGCAACGACCGGGCATGTTGCCGCCAGGCTTTCCATCCCTGCATGGCTACGGCGCTGGGCCATCCGGCTTGGCGCATGCGATGTCATTTTCTTCGCCCCAGGCCACCCCCGGCGCGCCTGGCTACGCGCCTTTTGGTACTCCCGGGCATCCCGGAATGGCAAGTCTGTCCATGGATCAGGATGTCCCGCCTCCAGAGGAAGTGCAAGCACAAGCGCCGCCGCCAGCACTCAGACCAGCATCTTACTTCGCACAGATCATCAATCCTGTCGTACCATGGGCGCTGAACGGAATCCGTCGACCGCACGCCATTCCTTTCTTCTTGATCGACGTGCAATGGCGACAGGTTGGAGCCCCGCGGACTCTCGAAAAGTACACCGCAGAAATCGTCCACGAGACCATCGTTGTCGACAGCAGCCGCCTCAAGCAGCACATGATTCGGGTGCGCAAAGGGCAACACGTGGCAACACGGCGGCGACAGCCTGGGAAGCTTGAATTGGCCTCTGTGAAGATCCGGTTTGTGCTCCGCGAATTCGACGACCCTGATGCACAGACGCCCATCAGCGAGCGGCCGAAGTCCAACGGACCGGGAGGCGAGGATGACAACAACAGCATTGAATGCCTGAATGCCCAGGACCCAGCCGAGCATCGCAACAAGCTTGACTTCCTAGTGAATGTGATGCAGGACGGTGCGCAGGTCGGCAAGCTTAGGCGCGGCGTCATAGAAGCGCCCGGCGAGATCAACGGCACTCATGAGAAAGTAGAGCGAGACGGAGTACAGAATAGCTGGGCGTCAATCGTCTTTGAGCCTAAGCTAAAGGTGGGGCTTAACACCATGGACATCGATGTTGAACCGTCTCCACCGTGTCCCGAGCTGTGCGCACTAATCGTAGATGAAAGCGCGCCCGTAGAGCTGCGAGATAGGGCAAAGGTGCTCAAGCTGCTCAAGGAGAGATACAGGCTCTTTCTGTATGTATAGTCGCTCTCAATTGGTACTCAACACGCAAATGCATTACAAAGACGATACGTGAGCTGGCATCTATTCGCTTGCTCCCGCACAAACTAGTCTTCGTCTGACGGCGGCCCATCGTCATCGTCGTCATCGTCTATCGCGGGAGGAAGCAAAGTGAGCCAAAGAAGAGAGGCGCGTAGGCGACTTCAAGCGTGAAGTACTCACCGTTGGCAATATCTGCTGTGCTAATTGACGCTATCGCTTCGGCCTTCCGCAATGTATCTTTAAGTTGTTGGCCCAATGGCGTCGCTGCCGAGACGATGTCCGCCGGCTTGTCACCTTCCTTGTTCACTTCTCTTGGATCTGCCCCAGCTTCTAGAAGTTGCTCCACTGGATGTGACGAGTGTGTATGTTTTAGCGAGAGACAAGCGCCGAGAGATAAGATCGTCGCAGACTCACCGATCCAATTGCGTGCTTCTTCATGCTCTACTTTTATTGCTTCGTGCAATGGTGTATTTCCCTCGAGACGGCTGTGCAAATCGACGTCTACCTCTTGCTCAAGCAATTCAGGGAGAACAGAGGTCGAAGCCGAGGACGCGGCATAATGCAGCGCCGTCATGCCCAGCCCGTCTTGGAAGTTGATGTCATAGCTACCCTCTGGGGCTGACAGGACCTCCTGCAGAAGCTCAATGTTGTCTGTGCGGGCTGCGAAGAGCAGACGTTGATCTAAAAGGGACAAGGGATTGCATGATGGTAGTCGCGTCGCACAAAGTATCAGTGACGTGTGCGTATGTGGAAGACCAATCGACGCTCCAGATGACTCACTGTTGTTGGCCCCCTCTGTTTCCGCCATCTTGGGGGCTTCTCTTTCGGCTCTGAACAGCTCTCTGCCGCGAAGAGCTGGTTATTACAAGGCCCACAGTGGTCAACTACAGCCTCGAGGTTAAAACAAGTCGGATCGAAGCGGTGTATCTACATGAGCGATGCGTTGGCGAGCTGAGTGGTTCGAAAGGCGTAGGAGGCACAGATAGAGAGGTGAGAGCGTGGAGACAGGCGCAGTGCCGCACAAATGAGCAGAGCCGAGGCGTCGCGTACACCGGAAACCAACGAAAGTGACACCGACACGACCGTGAGGTCTTCGTTTCGATCTTCCAGGACTTCCAGGCTTCATGGGTATAGGTGCCGTCCATGATTATTGATTAACTGTCGGGCGAATATTCCTGGAACGACCGACTACTCACTCTCCGAAGTTCGCCGCCTCTCGTGGGATCCGTAAAACGTCGTGATCGGCAATGAAAATGAGAAGTCCCCCACCAACAGGTGCGGTCGACTTTTCGGTCAACGCCATCGGGGCCGACATACGGATTGACGGTCGCAGATTCGTAGACTCGATTGGAAGAACCCTTATCCTGCACGGTCTCAATGTTAGCAGCATGAGCAAGCTGTTCGTTGTGGTGCGAGATGGGCTGAGTGGCTGAATAGTCACGGCTAACACGAGCTGGCTTTCATTCATTTATCCAGTCCAACGACTCCGAACGGCTTGTCACACTTGCCGGAGGGCTTCGTTTCAGATGATCGCACCGTGACCTTCATTGGCAGGCCATTTCCACTGGAAGAGGTGAGTCTGATTGACTGGTTTCAAATGAAGGCTGCTGTCCATGCGCATTTCTGATAAACACGGTCATTGCCACAGGCTCCGCTACGGTTGCGCCAGCTTAGGGCATGGGGATACCCGCTGATCCGTCTCATGGTCACATGGGAGAGTATTTCCCACAAGGGTCCACGAATCGAAGATATTGACCGAGAATACGTTGAATACTTGCGACAACTCATGCAGCTCATTGGCGACCACGGCATGAAAGCGTTCATCTGTGCCCATCAAGATGTCTGGAGTCGGTATACAGGAGGTAGTGGCGCCCCTGGCTGGGTGAGCCTATCGTCACGACTATTGTGAGGAATCGCAATTGACGAATTTCCTCTGCCTCTTCATAGACACTGGACGCCGTCGGTTTGAACCGCTTCAACTTTAAAGATTGCGGGGCAGCCTATATTCATAGTCTTGACAACTCTTCATCACCAAAGGAACCAAGTGGACCATTTCTTTGGCCTTCCGGCTACCAAAAGCTCGCTGCAGGAACGATGGCCACGCTATTCTGGGGAGGAGACGTTTTCGCTCCGAACACCAAATGCCAACTACCCGAAGAAGAGATCGCGGGGGGGCAATTTAAGGACCCTACCACACGCAGTGTTCAGCAGTTCTTGCAGAACGCATACATAGAGGCGTACGGCTACCTCGCGGACGTCGTAGGAAATATGGAGGGGTGTCTTGGCTTTGACGTGAGTTGCGTCTCGATTCTCAGATGTGCAATGAGTGCTCATGGGCGATCTCACTCGCAGCTCATGAACGAACCGCACAGAGGATTCATCAATCTTCATTCATTCCACAAGTGGGACTGTAAGTTGAAGCGAGATGATGGGCTCCAAGAAATGAAATCTGAAACGGGCATGTCCAACAGATCAAACCGATCTACATATTGGCCATTACCCATCCCTACTTCAGTCGCTCGCCCTCGGAAGTGGCCACGCTACCGACGTGCCCTTTTATGTGAAATCATGGCCGTGGCCCACATACAAGTCTCATACCAGTCACATCGATCCAAAGGGCAAGACGGTCTGGAAGAAGACCGACGAGAGCAAGGGTGACTGCATTTGGCGTTCGCACGGCGTGTGGGACTGGGACGAGAAGAACAAGAAACCTGTGGTCCTGTGGGAGAACTACTTTTCCTCGGACAACCGACCGGGCAAAGGCGGGCGTCCAGTCGAGTGGTACCGTGACTTTTATGCGCCGTTCTGCAAGAAATTCAGTGAGCGGCTCCTGCGCAAGTGCCCAGGCAAGCTGATCCTGGTCGAACAGATCCCGAACGAGTTCATGCCCGTCTGGCCAGACGCCGATGTTCTTTCCAACAAAAAAGACAGGGCCGAGCTAGAAGAAGCTGCGCGAAGGCAAAACTATGCAGTCAAGGGTCTGATCGACACAGAACGGCCGAAGAACTTTGTGTATGCACCCCACTTCTACGACCTCAACGTGCTTTTCGGCAAGGTTTGGCGCTCGTTTTCCGTAGATGTGCAAGGGCTCAGCCGGGTGCGTCATTGTAGTGTGCATCGTCTCATGCGGGTTGCCAGGCGTACAGCTGACTTTTCTCGATGCTTCGTTCACAGGGCATGTTCTTCATGAAAGCTCTCTACTGGGGCGAACAAGGCGCGCGACAGAAGTGAGCCGTGTTTCCACGTGATTGAATAACGGGAGACTGACGCTCGTCCCATGGCTTTGGCGCAGTTACCTGCATCAGCTGACCACGCAAGCCAAGTGGGGGCGCGTCTCGATGGGAGAGGTCCCGATGCTAGTTGGGGAGATCGGATTGCCTTTTGACATCAACGACGCGCATGCGTACCGTACTGGCGATTACCGCAAACACGCCGAACTGGTAGACGGCATGCTCTCCGCACTAGAGAAGAACTGGCAGAGCTTTACATGGTGGAACTTCAACCCCGACTGCATCTTTGAATATGGGTATGTGCTGGGTGACGATGCACTTGCCAGAGAAAAGCCGCAGGGACCGGAGCTGACGCGCGTGCAACCGCTTGCAATTTCGCTACAGCGACGGGTGGAATAAGGAAGATTTCAGCGTCATTGCGCTCGACCTGCCTTCGAGAGATAGAGCCAATGTGAAGGGCGACCACGATGAGCTGTATAGGGGTGGTCGCGTGCTGGAAGCGCTGATTGTGAGTACAAATGTATACTTTGGAGCCGAAACATTTCGTGATGGGGACCATGTTGATGCTCAAAATCGCTCTGCGCAGCGTCCTTATGCGGCCAAAGTAGCTGGACTGCCGGTTTCCACGCACTGGGACCGGCACAACTGGGAGTTTACATTAGCTTGGAGCAACTCTTCGACTGTGCCGTTAGACAAGGCGGACAAGCTGTCGCGCATGACAGAGATCTTCTGGCCCACGTACCTGTTCGAGGGAGAAAGGCTCGAAGTGCAGCTCAGCGACGGGACGTGGCGTATTGATGAGAATGTGAGTTAGCACGGATGCAGCTGCCTTTGCGCTTTTCTTCTTTTACGGCATGGCCGCGCTGACGTTCGCTGCATGTTCTTCACAGGTGCAAACCCTGTACGTGGAGCACGCCGACGAGTCAATAGGGCGCGTGCATAAGCTACGCGTCCGAGTGCCAGCACGCGCGCGCAGGGTACCCAAAAGCATGCAGATCGGGGAGCAGGACCGACTCGTGCTCGGTGCGGTTGCTTTTCTGTTCGTTGCGCTGCTCGTCGGGTTCGATGGCGCTGTGACGAGAGCGCTGCTCGCTCGTGCGTAAGCGATTACTCAGGCGCGGAAGAGGCCCTGCGCAAGCTATGCACCGTGCCATTCGTGCGAGGATCGTGCTCGCGTCGCGTAATGCCCTGCTGAACCCATATTTGGTGGAAAGTGGCCCGTGTTGTTTGCCCAGGGAGCACGTTGATGAGCTTTTAATAGAAATAGAACGAGGATCTCTCCTTTAACCTGATCCCTTCTCACGCGCAATAGAATGCGACCCTGCTTTTGATATGCTCCTCGAAGATGCCAAGGGATGACATCTCTCTGCTGTCGTGGGTAGTGCGAGAATCGTCGGTCTCGGTGGCATAGGCCGACGAGGGCCATTTATGTATGTGGCAAGCCCCTTGTACGCACGAATCGGGTGCGCACCTCCCAGCCCAGCGGATCCTGGCATATTTATTAGTATCGCATGCAGCAGCAGGCAGTCACAATTGTGCGTATGCCTGATAAGCAGTTGGACATCGTGGCTGTGTGTAGGCGTTAGCAAGTTGGCATCTTGACTTCCCATGGCTGTCCATCCATCCATCCATCCGACGGCCGACAAGACAGCAAAGCTGGTTGACTCTGCCTGACTGCGCCACGCACACATGCTTGTGAGAGTATGCAACGAGTCTATATGTAGAACCTCGCCAAACCTCGTTCCTGGATTGTATTCCGCCCGCGCACAATGTTGGCGCTAGCGGGAGAAACCAAAAACATGGAGGAGCATGCATAAAAAAGAAAGCATGGAGCCTGCACATTTACACTTACTGCGGATGGAGCAGAGCTCGACGAAGGGACTCATGGATGCACAGATGCAATGCCGGCACGCTTCGGCCGAGTGCGGGGAACATGCTTCTTTTGGCAAGTGCCTGTCGGCGGAGCAGATTACATAATCTCTACACCCTCTGTTACCGCCGACCCTACGCCTGGGAGGACGGGTTGGCCGGAGCAGCCTGGGGCGCTTGCCGCTGGTTGCACCTTGCAAGCGTGTAGACAGACTCCTTATATAGGATCGTGACGTCCTACAACTCTCCGAGCCCAGCCCAGCCCGCACGCTCGTCCAGTCGTCACCAGCGAACACCCGCAACCCTGCAAGAAGAAGCCACTCCCAATCCTGGCATCGGACGGACGCCTGCACAAGATGATGTCCTCCTGGCTGCCGCTACCCCACATCTCCCCCCCCCCCCGCCAGCCACGCTGCGCATCCACCCGCGCCTAACGCCAACAGCCAGGCCGAGCACGTTGTCCTGTTCATGCAAGAACACCATGCCTTCGGCCAATACGTTGGCAGTGCGTGCTGGCCGCACTACCTTCTTTCCACAGCAGTCGGGTGCATTTGCTGACATGTAGTCCTGCGCTCAGCCATGGTAGGGTTGCGCGGTTTCAAGGACCTTAACGTCGTCGTCTCCAACAAGTAGCACCAGGATGTGTTCCACCAGTCTGTCGCACTCGGTATCAAGCCCGCGCCACTTGCGGTGTGACGACGTTATTTCCGTTCTGGATCGAGCACGCCTTCAACGAAGCGACGCGGTGCATCCTCGCCAGGAGCAACGGCTGGCAGGCAAACCACATTGCGTATGGAACAAGGGTAGCATCGGCCACTGGGCGACTGCCAACACTGTGCAGCTTCGGCTGCTACAAGTGCCAGGGCATCCCGTTGCACTTGGGCTTGGCCAAGGATTGAACCACCACGGACAGCTACGCTCAGAACGTCGTTGCTAGCACGAACCCCAACCGTGTCGTGAGCCAGCGCCTGTATTCACGCAAAACGTCTCACGCACTCGCTTGCGGCACGGAACTTGGTGCTGCCCTTTCGTTTCTCCCTGCCGCAGGCGTGCCTCTCTTGTACTACACGGTATCAACGGCAGCGTGGCCAGCGGCGTAAACTATATTGAAAGCATCGAGTCGCCCGGCTGTGAGCAGGGGGGCAGCGGGTAGCGAGTGCCCTGATACCCGCTCAAGCACAAGAACACCGGGGACCACCCTCACCTACGCCGGTATCAGCTACCAGGTCTACCAGGCTGTGGACAACGATGACGACAGCCTGGTCACCTGGTTCCAGCAGTTCCAACAGGCCGCTAACTCTTCGGCATTTAGCAAGGCTGGCACGTCCTTCGTCAGCCTCGACCACCTCGTAGCAGGCACCAAGCCCGGCACGCTACCCGCCGTCAGCTACATCATCGGCCATACGGACCTGAGCGAGCACCCGCCATACGCCCTACCTGCCGGTGACTGGCTGCAGCAAAAGGTCGTCGCGGGCATCGAATTGGAAAGAGTTGGGACAAGACAGCGCTCCTCATATCTTACGATGAGACCGGAGGCTGAGCCGACCGCGTGCTCTTCCGACCGCGCCGCAACGCGAACAAGGCGACTGGCTCGCCACCGACTGTACGGCCGGGCAACCGGCGCCTCCCCTGCCAGCGCAGGCTTCCGTCTGCCGTTCATGGTCGTCTGCCTGTGGACGCGCCCCAGCAACGTCCTCAGCGAATGGGTTTTGCGCGAATCGAAGCCCTCATCCTCGAGCAATGGGCCCCCCGTAAGGGGCTAGTCTACCACTGCGACCGAGATGAACCCGTGGCGCCGGCGCGAGATGAGCGACCTCGTCAACATGTCTGACTTTGACAGCGAGGACACCAGCGTGTCGGATCTGCCTAACATCTGCGCACTGATGCAGGCCGCACAAGGTCAGTACACCGGCGCTGCCATGTGCGAGGCGGCACACCCGAACCCTATCGTCCGGTGCTGTACCGCCCGCAGACGGAGGCCACCACCCTCGCAACCGAGATTGGCTTCAAGCGAGAGAGGCGTCGAGCCGTGATTTCCACTTGCGTCGCCCCTCATGAGCTGACGCGATTTCCGCTCAACCTTGCACAGCGCTGCGCGGCAACTCAAGCGAGGCCCGCTACCTCACGTTCAAGAGCAACGACATGGCGCGGGCAACTACCGGCTCCAGCCTGATGCTCGCACCGGCGAGCGCAGACCACTCCGATTGGGTGCAACGTTTCAACCTGCACGCCGTTGGCCTGAACCCCTCCAACACCCTGTTCAACATCTAACCCGCCGGCGAGCCGAAAAGCTACGTGACGGACAGCGTGTGCATCATCGCGGAAAAGTCACGCGCGGCCATCTTTGACATTTGCTACACGCCCAATGGCGGCCGCGGCTACGCCTTCACCGTGCAGCAGAGTAACAAGGCCGTCGGAATCGACAAGACCACATCGCCACCGGCCCGCAGGACATGCGCGTCGACATCTTCTCTGTCCCTTTCCGCGTAAGGCCTCGTGCTGATGGTTCCGATGCATCGATGACCTTTAGGCGACAGACTCGGCATCGGAAATGATGCATGCAAGGTGTTCGTAGATGCCTCCGCGGCAACGCAATGCGTACTGCGTACTCCCAGATGTGTCCGCTCCAAAATTGCAGATTATTTCCTTGCTACATCGACTCTTGTGCTAGCCTCGAGCCAAAGGCTCTGCAGCTCGGCGATGCGGTTCTCCTCGTCCTGGAGGGCGAGCCCTTGCATGAGCCTCCCAAGCCCGTCGGACCACTCGCCGTCAAAGTCGCCTTCTATGATAGAATCAATACCGCTGAGTGACAGACCGAGACGATGATCTGTCACACGGTCTTGTGGAAAGTTGAACGTGCGCACCCGGTCGCTGCGCTCCATCGATGCGACTTGGTCCTTTCGCACCGCGCGATTGGCAGCCATCTCCTCGCGCAGCTTAGCGTCGAGAAGCCGCGCGCGCAAGATCGCCCATGCCTTTGTGCGGTTCTGGTGCTGCGACCGGCTATCCTGCATCGATACGGTGATCCCGCTCGGCAGATGCGTCAGGCGGATCGCGGATTCGGTTTTGTTGACGTGCTGCCCGCCTGCCCCGCGCGAACGCATGACTTCGGTCTTGACATCTTTGGGATCAACCACGTCATCGGCCTTCTGTTGCTCGCTGCCACCGTCGTCCGTATCAGAGGGAAGGACGACGATGGCCATCGTGCTAGTCTGCAGTTTTCCAAGCGATTGCGTGGTTGGGATTCGCTGAACGCGATGCACACCAGCCTCCCATTTGAGCCTGTCATAGATTTCCGCATCCTCGCGTCCACCGCGAGCCGAGATCTGGATGATGGCTTCTTTCACGCCATCTCCTCCGCCGGTCGACGCATTCACCTCCATGGGAATTAAGCTAAGCTCCTCAACTTCCCAGCCGACGTTTTCAGCAAATTTGCGATACATCCGCACCACCTGCGACGTGAACAGCCCAGATTCCTGACCGCCGACCCCTGGTCGGAATTCCATGATGACTGCCCTGGGCTTCGAAGTGCCGGCTGCATCTGCAAGGGAAGCAGATTTCGAAGAATCGGGCTCTTCGCCTGGTTTTGCGGAGAGGATCTGTTCGCGGGCCAGGCGCGCGAAAGACGAGTAATCCTTCAGCAGAGCGACACGAAAAGTGTCGCGCATTTCCTCCATCTGCTCGAAAAGCATGACACATTCTTCTTCGGCTAATGCTCGCATGCTTTCGTCCTTCTCCGTTTCTTGCAAAGTCAAAGAAGATGCATACTCTCGGTGCAAGGCTGTGAAAACATCCCATTGGGCGGATATATCTTCAAGCATGCTCACGAGCCGCGATGCTTGTACCGAGATAGAGCTGCTACTTGCCTGCCGGAATAAACGAAACGTATTTCGTCAGGCCTGTCCAACCAAATCGAATAAAGTTAGACCACATAGCTTACTTGTTCCAACAGCGTTTTTCGAACTTGTACCATGCGTCGCATAGTGCCAACAACGACATCGTCGGAGAAAAGAGTCGGTTCTTTACAAGTGCCATCTTGGACATTTGCTTTTCCCTTTCCCTTGTCTTTGCGAGCGGATGTTTGTAGTAGCCTGATCGGGGTGATGCAATCTGCAGTGATAGTGCCTTTTCTGCAGGACAGATTGAACGGCTTAGATGGCTTCCCAACGCTGAGAGGCGGAACAATATACCTCGAGCACGCAGAGCTGTCGAGAATCCGTCCCCTGGCAGGCCAAAAGCGACTAGAGCCCGCCACAGCACTTGCAGCCGTGGAAGCAGCCGCAGTTGCACTGCGGGTCACTTGCATTCTCAGCAGCGCTCAGTAAGCTTCGTAGGAACACAGAGTTGAATTAGGCCTGGTCAACAGCCTCCCCCAGTCGGCACGAGCATAGAGTCACCCGCTTACAGTTTCAACGAGCATCTCCCTCGACCTCACGAGTTGGTACTTCGTATGGTGTGTCTTGTCTCGCAGACGCAAACGCATTTCGCGAGACCGGCAAAACGCTCGGACCCTCCGAGGGGTTCAACCGGTACCTAGTTCCATCAACTGAGGACTAACTAGTAAGACACCAGTCCGCGTCACCTTCGGCCCTGCGAGCAACCAACACATCACTGCATCATCCTGCTGCTCCAGACTCGATGTACCTCTCATTGGGCATGGACCTATGACGCGTTGTAGACATCTTGTCCTTGACGTAGGTATAAGACCTCTCCAGAGGTCAACAGTGGGATTCGAACGACGCACGACAAAGCCTCCACGCATCGACAAACATGTCGCGCAGCTATGATCGTGCTCTGACAGTCTTCTCGCCCGATGGGCACCTATTCCAAGTCGACTATGCAAATGAAGCCGTGCGCAAGGGTACGTGCGCATTGGGCGTCAAGGGTAAAGATGTTGTCGTGCTGGGCGTAGAGAAGAAGAGCGTTCTGCAGCTTCAAGATGCAAGAACAATTCGCAAAACGGCCATGCTGGACGATCACATCTGCCTTGCGTTCGCTGGTATGTTGCCAGATTTCACGTGAAGCTGGGACGACGGGGCTGACGTAGGCGCGTTCATCTTTGCTCAAGGACTCAACGCGGATGCGCGGATTTTGATTGACAAGGCGCGAGTGGAGTGTCAGTCTCATCGCCTGACGGTTGAAGACCCAGTGACCGTCGACTACATCACGAGGCACATCGGCAGCATCAAGCAGCGCTACACCCAATCAGGTGGTGTGCGACCTTTCGGTATCTCGACGCTCATCATCGGCTTTGATGCGAACGAGGCAACGCCAAAGCTGTATCAGACCGAGCCGAGCGGCATCTACTATGCGTGGAAGGCTTGTGCTATCGGCCGATCCGCGAAGACCGTGCGGGAGTTCCTTGAGAAGAATTACAAGGACGGGATGAACAAAGACGACACGATCAAGCTTGCTATCAAATCTTTGCTCGAGGTAGTGCAGACTGGGGCAAAAAGTGAGTCTAATGGTCACGCGGCTTAGCTTGCGCTGCTGCCTAATGCAGAATTGGTTTCCATTCCAGACATTGAAATTGCTATCATGGAGGGCCACGGGCAAGTACGCAACCTAGAACTCTCAGAAATTGAAGCGGTCGTCAAAGAAATTGAGACGGAGAAGGAAGCAGAAGCTGAGCGCAGGCGGAATAGGCTAGCCGCGACCGCCGGCGCACAGGCAAGCATGGCTGGCGTTGGGGCATGAGCCGACAAACCAAGCTAAAGTAGGGCGATCGCAACCAGATGTAACTTCACAGAGCAGGTACTATTTTGCAAACAGAAAAAGTACAAAGCAGCTTGTCATGGGTGCCACTACCCCTGCGTTCGCTGCTGTCGCTTACGCGCGCTTTCCGATGTGATTGCCACGTTCGACGCTCTCCACCTTGAATGCAGCAATAGCGGCTTTGGGATCTTCTGGAAAGCGGATGAACAGGCCCTGCAGCTCTGCCATGCTCACGCCTCCTGAAGCAGCGGGATCCGGCCCGATGGTTTGCCGCATCTGCTGAGATGCATCTTTGCTTGCATCGCGGTCACCTTTCGCGAGGCGTTGCCTGCCGGATGGATCAAGCCCAAGCACCGCTCGCCGCCGCTGAGACTCGCGGTCTACAAGTTCGGCTAACTGACCAGCGAGCTTGTCAATCTCCTCATCTGGTAATTGGCCCGATGCCTCGGGCGAGTCCGCTATTGGGACTTCGCCAGTGCGTCTGTAGAATCGTGTGACCAGCCTTCGAACCTGCTCCGACTCCGCGTCGCCTAGCTCTACGATCACATCCGCTCTCCCTGGACGAATGAGAGCCGGATCTAGTTGATCAGCGTGGTTGGTCGTCATGAACACGATCCTACTCTCTCCACTTGCCACGCCGTCAAGGGCGTTCAATAGGCCGGAAAATGTCACATTTGCCTGGTAGCCGTCTTCTGCCGCTGTTTGCCGGCCAGTGAATGCCGCGTCAATGTCTTCCAGTAGGATGATCGAGCGCTCCGGTGCGTTCGTCATCAGGTGTGTCAATCTGTCATCCGTCATTCCACGCTCGGAGAGGTTGAGCAAACAGATGTTGTAGTCGAGATAACCAGCGAGCGCCATGATGAATGAAGTCTTTCCTGAGCCAGGTGCTCCATGTAACAAATAGCCTCTTCGATATGGAATGCCTGTACGCGTACGAATTCAGTGAACTTGCCGCTCAAGATTAGTATTCCGCAGTTTCGCTACCTACCTCGTTCAGCGTACCACTTTCCCCGCTCGAGGAAATGACGTATATCATGGACAAGCATCTCCTTGGTTCCCTTTGCTAGGACGACGCTGGAGAGCTCGCGAGGCCTTAGTGGCTTGCCAAAAGGCCTCCACTCGACACTCCAGCTGGTATACACTGTCGTCTTGCCCTGTGTCGCATTCATTGCAAGCTTACGAGCTTCATTCAATAGCTTCGGGAAGACCCAGGATGCACTTCGCAATGTGCTAAGTTTAACGGTTTCGAATGGCCTTCCGCTGTTCAAATCAGTCATTCTCTCAGCCCTCTCGCGTTGCATCTGAGCACATGAATCGTAAATATCAGCTATGCGTATGAAGCCTTAGAGTCGCGAGCTGTGTGGCGTACCCTCATCCAGGTCCCATGATACCGAAAGAAGTGCGTTCCAGGACCAGGGATTAGTGTGAATGTCGTCGCGCCGCCTCGATGGTCTTGCCCATAAACATTTTGCACAGCTGACGTTTCCACGGACAGCTCGTGACTGAAGATGCGGACGGGCTGCAAGGATGTCTCTTCCGAGAGCGCCAGTGGATTCTCCGCTCCTTCGACTTGTATGACCTTATCACTCCTTTTGGAGGCGTCCGCACTGCTAGCGTTGTATAGTGGCGGTCGAGTGATTCCGGCCAATTGCAGAACGCCCTCGCGCGGCAGTGGAGGCAGTAGGCCCACCTCGCGCAGAGAGGCCGCTTCCGCCTGCTTTCCCATCCAGTACAGGAACCATGGATATGCTCTGTCTTTGGATGTGATCTCGAGGGAAACAAGCATGCGCCGTTGCACCCCCGCTGCCCCGACCGTGATGCTCTTTCTTGCGATTCCAAGGGCTGCGCCAAAGATCATCAGCCCAAACCCTGCTGAGAAATACGGATTCTCTGAGATGGACGCAGGTAGGAGTGCTGATATTGTGCTGCCATTTATGTCAGTGCATGGCTCTCCCACATTGCTCGAAGAAGGCCCTAGGCCTTTAGTTGTGCCTTTTGCGGATGTTCCACTCGATGTGGCTGAGCTGGGGTCGATCCTTGGCTCAACGCCTGGAGAAGCCTTGTCGAAGCCACCTGCCTGGCCACTGGCTGCTTGAGACGGGGCCATGCTCTGCATGATGATGGCTATGCGTCAAGCACTTCGATTATCATTGGGTGACGCCAAGGTGTGCCCAGAGAAGCTTGAAGGATGAACGAATCAAGGATCAAGGTCATTCCCGAATCATGTGTTCGACCTGGCGATTTTTGATGCTGTCGATCAGGTACGCAATCAGACCCCAGTCTTTCCATTAGGCGATCAGGCTGCAGGCGGCTGGCCGATTCGGTGCAAATCGAATGCGTCTAAAAGGCAAGTGATGGCCAACTAGTGGCGGGGTTTCTCGAACGACCAGCATGTAGCTTGGAAGCCATGGCATCGCAAGAGGCTAAGAATACAGAAAGACCGGCAAGCTCCAAGGCGCAAATCGAACGTGGGAACGCGTCCGTGCAGCCAAAGTATGTCATTGAATGGCTGCGAGGACCCACGCTTTCACCGCCACGATGCGCTGATGAGTTTCGAGACGGTATTGAGAGCTCTAAATTTGACGTCTGAATCTTGGTGGCTGATTAGCTCCATAATCCGTACTTTAGCGCTCGACTCATTGACAAACCTAATTTGAAAAGTGCAGATAATGACATATTCAACATCAAGTCATTGTCATTCAGCGATATCAAGTCAAAGCAGAAACTCACTTCTTTGCAGTCTCGCTGAATGAGATAATCTTGCCCAGATCACTGCACACTACAGAGAGCGTGACAGGGTCTTCGCTCTCCTTAAGAATTGTGATGAGCCGCTTGAGTTGCTCAGCATCGTTCTCGAGCAACTTGGACGTGTTAGCCCTCCAGAACTCGTCCAGCTCATGCACTGGACTCTCCCAAGTTAGCTGACCAGAGGCGAGTTCAGAAAGGTAAACTTCGTATGTGCTGCGTCCGAGTGCAAGCATCGATGATCAGGATCACGTGTCAGTGCTGCTACACAGAGATCTATGCCTCACCTCATATTCTGCAACTTGGTGTTCAGCTCCTCAACAATGTAGTCAAGGTCCTCGTTGATCTCTTCGTCACTCCACTTGCGAGCTGTAAGCGACTCTGCCAACGGCAAGACCTTCGATCCGAGAAGGGCCGGCGCGTTTGCCGCTGACGCCTTTTGCAACAGATTCTAACACATAAATGATACGGCCGAGGTCAGCCAGCTATTTTCAGAGAAACGAGGTGGCGATGCTCGCTGAGCGTACCCGGAATGTCGCGACGATTACGCGGATGACCTTTTCTTTGATTGCGCTTTTCGCCACCTCTGTCAAAGTTGCCACGACGGGGAATATGCTTTCGACAACCAGAAGACAAGTACGGTCATTTTAATGGAATCTATCAAAGCAACGCAGCGCAAGGTGATTCAACTCACATATTGAGCTTCTCGGCAACCTCGTCATCGAAGCTGAGCAGCCAAAGGCAGAAGATGGACTGGTACTGCAGCTGGGGACCGACCTGCCCTGATACAGGCGTTCTGGTGCCACTCGCCGTTGCGGCTGCTGCAGTGGTAGATCCCGCAACCAAGACCTCGCCCACGGTGCCGTTGCGGCCAGCTCTGCTCGGCGTCGCCGTGCCAGATCCCGGTTTCGAGCCGGCAGCCGAAGCCACAGAGTTGCCCGCAGAGCTGCTGGTGCGGAGAAGGTTCAACAGGCCATAGATCAGGCTGTCTCGCTTTAGTTCAAGCGTCGAATCCTTGTCTGTCAGCTTATCAGGTGCTTCCTGACCTTGGACGCGCAGCTCTTCTTCCCAGATCTGGCGTCGGTGCTTTGGTGATCGCAAGAGGGATTCAAAGAGCTGAATTGCAATATCCGCACCATTCCCCTCAGCGTACCCAGCAGCACTCATGTTGGGAGGCGCCAGCGTGGAGGATGAACTCGATGACGACAGGGGGTGTGCGTTGATCAATGTGGACAGGAAAGTGGTCAGCCGTGGAAGAGCAGCTGACGGTGCGCTGTCGGTTTTATCCGAAATGAGGAGAAGGACGAGGAATTGCGCTGATTTCAGCTGCACGAATTCGTCTTGCGCATCGAGAAGCCTGCGAGACAAAAATCACGAATCAGCGTATCTTTCTCTGTGATGCTCCGTGCAACGAAAGTAGAACCCACTTTAAGAAAGGCCCCCACGGAAGTGCACTTGTAACGGTCTGTTGTGAGCCATGGATGTTGTCTACACCCGCAGCTGAAGCTTGCTGTGATGCGTGAACGAAATAATGTGCTCTGTCATCCCTTTCTACTAGCATGTCGCCGATTAGAACGAGAATCTGTTGCAAAGTGTCGGTGCGTGACAGTTTGGCCAAGAGCCTCAGGTAGAGCAGAGCATACTCGGAAGCGTCCTGGCAGAAGTGAACGTAGCGCAAAGCTCTCTCAGTTGCATTTTCCTGAGATGCAGAGTCTCTGCAGTTTAAGCTCACATTGTCCGCAATCTTTGCAGGTTCACCGTTCCCCGGTCTGCCAGCTGCGTTACCCTTTGCGTCCACTTTCTTGATCAGCTTGAGCTCCTCGGCGCTGACAAGATCGGCACGCTGGTACCCTTCCCACGGAATTGGCCTGCTTCGAATCCGCACTGTAAGTTCCTCGAGCCACGGGTTCCGAATGTGAACAAGAGGGGGAGCGGGTATCCTGTCTGCGCCAGCGTTGGCACCGCTTGGGCCAGCTCTTTTCTTGGCGACGTTGTCGATGAGCTGGTCGGTCGCGGCCGCAGGGGCCGATTGCGGATCCTTCGTCATGATGAAAAGGCAAGATCTCCTTGTCTTGACTGCCCAAATCTGGAGGCAATGTTGACGACTCAAGCTCAATTGACGTTGGCCATGCGATACAAGGAGAACCTGAAGTTCGTGGACTCCGTTCAAGACGATGCATCGACAGGGGGAGCTGTCAACGAGAGCCTGGCTGTATGCGCCGCGCTCGAGGCTGCTGGGCATGTGGGTTTACAGGTATTATCTTAGTCTGCCGTTCCGCTTTCTTTTGTACATACCCTTGGCCATTTGATCCTGCTTCGCTTTTCGCGTGGCGACATCGTTTATTCTTCCAGCCCAGCTCCAGTTCCAGACGCAAGGCGTAGCGGTTCGTTCGTTGGAGGACATTACTAGAGGACAACCAGCATGACAGTCCGACAGACCAGCAGTGCGTTGTGCAGCTGCATGCTACGAGCTGGAAATAGCAGTTCTGGCGGCCGGACTGCCCGTGCGCGCTCTCAAGCTCAGCGGGCTCTGTTGCACTCCAGCCGAGTTGACCGGCTCGAGCAGGTCTCCTCTGGGTCTTCAGAATCTGCTCCTATATCGCCTTCGAAACACAGCACAGCCTCCGAACAGCATTCTACTGAAGCAACTCCAGGATCACAGGCGGTAGAGCCGAGAATTTTTGCGTCTCTTTTGCTTTCTCGGCCGCCGTTCCTCACACGAACCCCAACCTCCTTTGAGTCGGCAATCTTCGACTACAACGCCAAGCTGCATCGCTTACTCGCTCAGCCTTTCCCAAAGGATTTCTATTTCAAGAAAGGGAGTGCTGCTGAGGGTAAATTCGACGAGCTTGAAGCAGAACGACAGAGGACGAGCTCCTTTCCTTCTTCGCATTCTTCCGAAACTGCCAAAGACACAGCGGGCAAAGGCAAAGAGAAGCGTCAGGAAGCTGCGGCTTCATCTGTCGCACGTACAGATGCTGCAGATGAGGTCGTATATGGAGCATCAGCGGAAAATGCGCCGGATAAGGAGCTTTATGCTGTCCTCCCTCGTCGGACCGCAGCAGACGAGGCGAATGACGTGAAGAGTCTGGAAAGGCAGGGCGAGCGAACCCTTTACCTGGTGGTCAAGGCTGCCGGACAGAAAGGATGGCGCTTCCCCGCTGATGAGGTGGACCGATCGGCGTCGCCAGCAGAAGCAGACTCCGAGCAAGGCGGGGCGGATCCTAAAGACAGCTTACATCACGCGGCACCGAGAGCTGTGCGCAAGTTGCTTGGCAATGAAATGGACATCTGGATGGTCACCAACGCGCCGGTCGGATTACTCAAGAATGGAGACCGAGAAAAGGTGAGAGAGGACAACCTCGATGTCGGTATTCTTTTCGAAGTGGACATGCACTAAGGCTTTGCTTTGCAGACATACTTTTTACCTGCGCACATACTGGCGGGCAATGCTGAGCAGGACAAGAATGTCGATTTTGGGTGGCTCACAAAGGAAGAAATCGAAGAGGGATTGGTTGAGGGCTCAGAGGAGGACAAGAGCTACTGGAAGACGGTTGGCAAGCTTCTCACGCGATAATCGCAATACATGCTGTGCGTAGCGACTATGTTTGCTCTTTTGAAATACGATACGCAGACTTTCCGCGCTGTGATACAGACGGCATTGCTCGATCAAATCTTCATGCCTGCGTCCTCGTCTTCACTCTCTTTGACTTGCGAGCGTGGGAGCGGCATCTCCTCGCGGCTGCTGGTGAATAGCTCTGCCCACTTTGGGAAGACACGCTTGTAAAGCGGCAGCAGAACGGTGTCCATCTGCGAGATAGGGCCATCAAAGTGGGCCTTCATGTACCCGTGCGTACCCAATGGCTCGCGAATGTGGCCCGTCTTGCCGTGCTTTGTGTGCAGCATGATCGGCTTGAAGTAGCGCACGTCGTCCGCATTGAAGAACATGAAGCGAATTGTGGCGGTCTTCTTGTGAACCTTGTAAGGGTGTCCGGTCAAGAAAATACGCTTGGCGTTGATTCGAGTCGGCTGGGCACCCAAGAGACTGCCCATACCGACGAGGTGAGGTGTCTGCCGCGCGCCCACGCCACGCTGGTCGTGGCCACACTCTCCAGCTGCAAAGTCGCGTTCGCGGAAAAGGACGGCAGGGGCGTTCGAGCCGCCGAAAGTGATTGGCGCATACACCGTCGCAACGGATCCGCTAATACCTTGCGCAAGATAACGCTCGAATTTGTGAGCGCCGTTGCTGCGCTTACCGGAGCCGAGTGTGTTTTGCGAGTAAATTGGGTTCACTCGGAATCGCCGAGGGCCCAAGCAAAGCACAAGTGGATCCTGTCATGAGTTGAGTGCGCCGAGTCCACAATCGAGTTAGTCACAAGTAATTACCTTTCGCAAGCCGACACATGGGCTCACCTTGGACCGCACAGGCTCTTCGTATTCGGTGTTGCGAGTGACAGTCATATGCAGCACGCTCTTCTTGTGCTCGTGACGAAGCAAGCCGAAGACGACAAACGGCACCTGTTGGCCTTCCTGCAGCTCCGGTAGTTCTCCCGCTCCTCTGGCTTGTGCGCGCACGGCCGCTTCCCTTGGCACATCTTCGATCCAGAGGCACACACGAACGCCAGGCTGCACACCTTCGACCAATGCAGCTGCCTCTACACGACGCGCCGTCCTGCCATAGTTGTCGAATTGGTAGATGCGACCGTAGTCCCGCGGCAGATCTTCGTACGGGTCCCATGGGCTGGTGCGGAACGACTTGAGCCCACGATACCTAGCGAAACGCTGACGCGCGGGAATGTCCATAGGTGTGTCGACTTCATCTGGGAACTCGGCGTCCTCGCGCTCTTCCTTTTCACGCTGGCGGCGTTCCTGATAAGCCTCCCATGCAGCGCGTTCCTCGTCTTCGTCGTAGTCGTCTTCTTCCATCCCTACGTCCGACAGGGCAGCATCTGTAGACTCGACTTGAACGCTTGTGCTCGGCTTCATGGATGATGCAGGACCAATAGCTGGCGCTGAGATCGCCTCCGCGCCATGCTCTCCATCTTCCTCCACATGGGCCTCGTCCTTGTCCTCGTCGTCCTCGTCATCTTCGTCGTCCTCTTCGTCACTTTCGATGATCCAGGCAGCCTTCCATTTTTCGCTCGGCGCACTCTCTCCTTTGAGCTTCGGCGCTCCACCTGTAGAAGCCTTGTACTTTGCGATCGATCTAGGGGTGATGCCTGGCACAGCTGGCGGCAACAAAGATGCGTCTGAGACGCCCTCTTGAGCGGCACCAGTAGCAGATGCAATCTCCTCCTCCGTGGGCCAGGTCTGCTCATTGGCCATGTCATCCACTTCATTAGTGCTGCGCATGTCATCGGCGTACTCATCGTCCCGCTCATCCAGCACGTCTCCCCCTTCAAGCGGCTTCTCCTCCCCCTCGCTCGGCTCCACTTCACCACTTGCCATCTCTGCGTCCATTCCGTCGGTACTTGAAAGCTGCTCCTTTTTGCCATTTCGCCGTGGATACCGAGCAGCTGTGGAGGGTGGAGCATACGTAATTTTGCTGAACCGGAAATCGCCGAAATCAGGAATATGAACGAGGCGATTGGCGCTCATCGGTGTACCGCGAACCCATCCTTCGATTTTGAGAGTCCCTTTTGCATCACTGCCAGAGGCGGCATCTGGTGAAGGCACCCACTCTGCACCTTCTGAGACCGTCCAAGCCCTGAAGTCTCGCCATGCCACGCGCCTGGGTGTGCTAGTAGCAAGTGTGCGTATCAGCGCGCTGCGCTCTGCCCGGTCGTCCAAGGAATGGACCTTTTCCACCTCGGGCGCAAAATATTGTGCGAAGCTGAGCAAGCTCTTGCGCGTTTCGTTGACTGCGCGCTGTACAGGGCCTGCTTTCTTGCTTCCCCCGACACCGATGTTGCCTTGAGGGTTCAAGGTCGACACAGCGATGAGAACGCTCGGCAGTCCTTGCGCTTGCAGGGCGCGCAGACAGAGTTCGCCCCATGAGCCCGGCTCGATCGACTTGGTGGATGACAAGACGCAAAGCACAAAGTCTGCGCACTTGCAGGCGTCAAGCGTCGCCCATAGCGCACCATACGGTAGAGGCAAAAATTGGATCGTCTGTCTGAACCGCGTCGCTTCGATCTCTGAGAAGGCGTCGCCGCGCTGTCGAGCTTCTGAGCTGCTCCGTCCAGGCACCGGCTTGATACCACCTTCCTCGCCCTCCTCTTCAATCATCCGCACGGCATCCCATGCAACTCCCCCTGCCAAGTCGATCACAGCGCAGATACGAGGCGCGCCGCCACCAGAAGCGGCTGTGCCTTTGCCAAGGCCGAGTGTTCCCGCGAGAGAGGACCCTGCGCCAACACCAAAAATGCGCGTCGATTCGACGAGTGCAGCACGTTTGGATTGTTGCGTTTGCTTTGCTAGATTGCGACGGGCCTGCCGGGCCCCTTGTGGTGTAGCTGCTATGCCCAGCGGCGAAGCCTTGTGCACTCTGGGCTGCGTGCCTTCTTGCCGACCTGCAGAAGCCATGGGGAACGGGCATCCAGGCGTGAGTGGTAACTCCAAGGTTTGCGGCCATGCTTGCATTTAACCATCTTCCGACTCACCCTTTGCAGCAGTCTTGATGCTGCCCTTGGTCGCATGCCTCGACTTGAACGCCTTGTTGGTCTGCGACAGCTGGGAGCGATGATGATGTTGCTGCGGCGCGTTGCCGCCCTTTCCGCCAGCCATACTCCGAGTTGAAAGCCTACGCAGCTCGGTTCAAAACGACAGAGCTGCAGTTCGCGTCCTATACGAAGCTCTTGCCTTGCTTCCGTTCTCAGCTGAATGTCCTTCACAGCTCCATCGGACAGAGCATAAGGATAACTCCAGTAGAACGCAGTTGCAGCATCAGCAACCATCGCAAAACTGGAGGCATGCAGACACCGACAATCACAAAAAATTTGGAGCTTCCGTCTCTGGCAGCCAAGCGACACTCGGCCGAGAGAATAGGCGCGCATTCGGTGTGACGCGCATTGGCGACCTGTCGGTCTGGAGGGCGGAATAAGGTGGCGGTGACCTAAGCATTGCCAAAACGGACTTCAACAGGTGTTCCCGGATTTTCTGAGCATATCCCCCGGAATATTTGTCACGAAAGCCCTCCGAAGACTATGTAGGGCACTGAAACCCTGTTCAACGCTCCCATCCATCTGGCAATGTCTTCCACATCTGATTGATCTCGTTCTGGGTCTTACCACTGATGCTCGTTTCAGTCTTGTGTCGTACACGAGAGGCCAAGTCTTCATCGCATCTCTTCAAGCCTCTCTCGTCCTCCACATGAAAAAGGTGTAAAACCAATCATAGGATGTGCGTTCCTAATGATTACCGTCTGCTATGCGTGTATATTGTGATGCGCTATGCTGCGCCATGAGATCCAATTTCTACCGAGCGTATGAAACCCGTATCATCCTTTCATGCCTATTAGCTAGTGAGCCGCGACCTCAAAGTAAACATTATACGCCTTATGAACGGAAAACTTACAGCTCGGTCCATTGCTCGTGGAAACGACCATGGGGCTGTCCTTCATAGCTTTGCGATTTTTGTGGTCGATCGTCTTTTGTCAGAATCTTGGTGACATGCACAGATGATTTTTTTGGATGAGCGATGAGATGGTGTGAGTGACTCAACGGGATGCGACGATGCTTACAATGTGCTCAAGGGTACCTTGCCGTGACACCAGCCGGGCACAAGTTGCTAATGGACTTGCTGTCCCGTGAAATGAAGAATGTACTTTGAGGCCTGCTGTGTCCCAGCAGGCGGCGAAGCTTTGCCGTGCCTGGACCCGAAGGTGCCGTTTTTTTTGCTGCCCTCCGTCTTGCTCAGAGACATTGGCGGCTACTGCGACTTCTGGGACTTCCTATAGCCAGTCTTCTGCTTGTTCAATTTGTCAGTGTCATCAGTATCTTCTTCGGCTTGTCGCCCGCACCGGACTCTGACTGGGGGCGCTTCCGGGTCGAACGGCGAGTTGGCGAAGTAGACTTTCCAAAGTTCTTCTGCTGCCTGTTGCAGCTGCTATCCTTGCCGCTTCTGGAATCGACATTCACATACCCTTTCTGCTCATCTTGCGTTTCCTTCCTGCTATTCTTGGCTTTGTCTTTGTTGTTTACAAACTGCTTCCGGCTTTGCTACCCTCCTGCTTCTTGTCCTCAGTCTTTTGTTTTCCCTCCTTTCATCTTTTCTCACGCCTTCTTGGGTAAGTATTGCTTCTGTGTGCCGACTTCCTTCTTCGTGTGCGCTTGTCCCTCCTTGGTCCGCCATCCTTGGCCTGTCCATTGCGACAAGTGCTTCTGCGGCTCGTCTTTGTCGCCTTGCCCGTCTTGTGGTCGTCGCCACGCTTGTAGTATTTTTGAACCATCCGCTGCTCCTTGCGAGCCGACCATTGCCTCCGAAGCACTAGCCTTTGAAGACCTTAGACTGTTTAATATTATCTTTCAACTCCTTGCGAAGCTGTAGAGGTGGATACAGAAACAACATGAGTGACTCCCTGGGGGGAGGATCAGGCTGGCTGCTGTGCTGAACCTGACCTCCGGGTCAATGTACTTGTCAGAAGCTGGCATCTCGATCAATGGTGGGTCTTCTGGGTTGTTGACGCGCAAGGCTTTGCCATATCCAGAAACAACTCTGGACGAAGGTTGGCTTTAAAAGAAGCGAAGCGAGAATCACAAGAGGGAAGAACCAAGCGACCCCAAGCCCATCGCTGATCTTTATAAGTGCTGGTCGTATCGGAGCTGTTGCAATCAAATGCTGGGTGCCGTCAGTGATGCATTCTTCCAGCAATACTATTGGAAAAGCAAGGCATAACGCAACGAAGTCTTCCAGCAGCAGCGACCACCTTCCGGAAAGAATGGACCCTGCCGCCGCTGCAAGTCCTGGAAGCGGGACTCGCAAGGCAGCGCTTGACGTGCGATTGCAGGCGCAGGGCTCTCGCACATGCCTTTCAAAGGTCGGGTCATTCACTGAATGTAAACAAGTATCACGGAGACCCATAGGGAATAGCCGAATGCTTCGTCACGTCCCATATCAAGCAAGATCCAGGTAAAGCCTGGCGTATCAAGTTTTATCGCAAATAGGATGGATTGTTATAGGTCGATCAGCGATGGAAGTGATTAAGTCGCCGATGATTCAGCAACCGCAGTGCGGGGATGTGCCAGATATCGGCGAAGTTTTGTGGGAGGCTGTAAAGAAAGCGTCAACTTCCAGGGATCCGACAAAAGCCGATAGCCAAATTAGGTGTTGTGGTGACGTTGTCCCCGGGAATCTCTATCAAACCCGACTAAAGACTGGAAACTTCTTGTTCCCAACACTCCACCGCCACTGTGTAGATTCCTCTCAGACGGAGGTCTTCATAGATCATGCGTCGTTATTCATAGGTATTGACTGCTGAGGTCCCAAGTCGATAGACCATCACACTCTGAGCGCTCGATAAAGCAACTTTTGAACCTTCTTGAAGCAATGGCGAGCCCAACCCTCCTCTCCATCTTCGAGCCACGCAAGGGCTACTCGCCCGTCTCGCCAGCGATCATCATCCCATCAACCTCGGGCAAGCAATCCGACCATGTCATCTTCTCGTACCAGCGCCTTCAGGAGCTTGTTCACGGACTGCAGCTGCAGATTGCCGCTTTCGGGTTCCAATCAGGCCAGACGGTTAGCTCGAGCTTGGTCAATGGAATCGAATTCACGGTCGCTTTTCTGGCGACCGGTGCCGAGCAGTGCGTTGCAGGCTTAACTTCGCATCGTCGCCTGTGGTCACTTCTTGACGTCTTCACTTTTTGAAATTTTGCTCCGTCACGAATGGAATCCGTGACTGTTTTCGCTGCAGGCTGATTGCAGCACCGCTCAACCCTGCCTACTCGAAGGGCGAAGTGCTGTTCTACCTACAGGACACCAAGTCTCAGCTGTTGATTCTCCCGTCTGGCTCTATCTCCTCCAATACTGCAGCAGTCCAGGCGGCACGCGAAATAAATGTTCCTGTCGTAGAAATCACCTACGATGCGTCGGAAAGAAGCATCAAGCTCACAAGAGACAATGGCCAGCAGGTCCCACGTGCAGCTGCAGTTCGAATGCCCTCACCCGACAATACGGCGCTCGTCTTACACACCTCCGGTACGACAGGTAGGCCCAAAGGCGTACCCCTCAACCATCGTAACCTCAGTCGGACCATGTCCAACATCATTGCTACTGTGAGTCGTATCTCTGCTTGCAAGACTTGCGGGGCACACTATTCTAAATCTTAGATGCTTCACTGCGGTCAGTATCGACTCACCCCTAACGACAGAACATACCTTGTGATGCCACTCTTCCACGTCCACGGTCTCCTCTGTGGCCTTCTTGCGACCCTTCTTTCGGGAGGCAGTGCAGTGATACCGCCCAAATTCAGCGCCAATGCGTTCTGGAAGCAGTTCATCGAAGAGCGTTGCAACTGGTACACGGCAGTTCCCACGATCCACCAGATGCTGTTGTCAACAGCAAAGCCCAACCCGCTACCGAGGATCCGCTTCATTCGCTCCTGCTCTTCCTCACTCAGCCCGGCGACGTTTCACGCGATCGAAGAGGCTTTCCAGGCACCTGTGCTAGAGGCGTACGCCATGACCGAGGCAGCGCACCAGATGACGTCGAACCCGTTGCCGCCGGCGAAGCGCAAACCTGGCAGCGTCGGTCTCGGCCAAGGGGTCGAAGTCAAGATTCTGGACCAGACGGGTAAGGAAGTACCGCAAGGGAAGGAAGGCGAGGTGTGCGTGCGTGGGCCAAATGTGACGAGCGGCTACCTAAACAACCCAAAGGCAAATGAGGAGAGCTTTGTCAAGTCGCCCAAGGAGAACGAGGGCTTCTTCCGCACGGGCGACCAGGGAAAGAAGGATGAGCATGGCTACATTGTCCTCACCGGGCGAATCAAGGAGCTTATTAACCGTGCCGGAGAGAAGATCAGCCCGCTCGAGGTGGACGCGGCGCTGCTTGCCGTGCAAGGCGTCGATGAGGCGGTCAGTTTTGCGGTACCGGACAAGACTTACGGTGAGAAGGTTGGCGCGGCGGTTGTTCTAAAGACTGGGGCCAGCATCACGGAGGAAGGCATCAAGCAAGGGCTCAACGGCAAGCTGAGCAAGTTCAAGATTCCAGAGCAGATCTTCATCACTGCGCGCATCCCCAAGACGTGAGTGATAGCCGCTGCAGGCGCTCCGCTGGAGAGACAGACGGTGACATGGTATGTGCTCTGCAACATCAGTGCCACCGGAAAGATTCAGCGACGCAACGTCGCCGCGACTTTCCTGAAGCAAGGCAATGCGAAGTTGTAAAATGTCCCTAATGTCACTTTCTGTGTTCTGTGCATCAACTCCTTGTGGTTGTATGCAGGCATAGAAAATCGGCGAACACTTTTTTGGGTCATCGTCTTGTTCTCATTCGCAACATCTCTTTCTTGTGATACGGGCTAGGTCTGCTCTTCGTGACCGCTTTGATTTGTACACACTGTGAGGCATTAAGAGTCGCTTCGAAGTTCAAATTCTGATAGCGAGGATCGGAATCAGCCGCCGCCTCTGTCATGGGAAGCGTGATTGTGGATGCCTCGCGCTCTGAGGCAGCCAAAGCGGAGGAGCCGGAATATCCTTCGACCACGCCGCACCTTAATGCGTTTGGTTTGCAAGTGCGTTCGACACCATCGGCCGGGCGAGGAGTCTTTGCGACCCGAGATGTGCCAGCAAGGGAGGTTATAGAGATTAGCCCCGTGCTCGTCTTTCCGGCTGACGAGTATGAGCTGCATGGACAGCATACACTGCTCGATAGCTACACCTTCGTTTGGCGCAAGCGCGAAAGGAGTCGGAATGACATGGCGCTCGCGCTAGGTTTGGGTGAGTCACTTGTGCCACTTATAATGCATATTTGCCGCTAGACTGACAGACTTCATCTTTTAGGCTCGCTTTTCAACCACCATCCTACAAGCCCGAACGTCAGCTACACGCTTGACCGAGAGCATAAGTCTATACGCTACATCACCGTCCGATCTGTTGCAGCCGGCGAAGAATTGTGCATCAGCTATGGGGCTGGGAGAATGTGGTGGGAGGGCGAGGGCAACGCCAATTCACAGAAAGCATTCGGAAATGGCCGTCGGCGAGCGAGTGATGCATCTCTTCCGCCAACGGAAGAAACCGAGTGGCAGCGTATGGCTAATTTGGGCCTTGACGAACAGGAAGAAGACGTGCCTGTAGGAGCGTCCAGCCCCCTGCCTCAGACTGGCGTTCGAGACCGGCAGAAAGAAGAAACTGTCCCCAGGCCTGTGATCGAAATCAACGAGGGCTGCCCACTTTGGCGAGTGACGGCGGCTCAAGACCCGATGCGCATTCCTCTCAAGCTAGCCGACGCGTGGGTCATCGACGTCCCGGCTCAGCTCAGCGGAAAAGCGATAGCTTTCACGAGAACACACGCCGCAAAGCTGGGGAAGGAGTCAGCCGAGGCTGGTTGGCTTGCTCTCAGGCATTTGCGCGCAGTTCGGGCAGCCGATGCGCCGGAATCAAAAGCCCTCTCTGATGAAGCTGGAGGCGAAGCAAGTAGAACCGCGAGCGCGGACAATGGGTCGCTCTTGACCGTCCTTTTGTGCTTGAAAAATCCAGGCGCAGAGGAGAAATATGTGCTGGACCTGCTACGAAGATCGGCACCCTTTTTCTCGGAAGACAATGGGCGGCTGCCGCGAGTGGTTAAAGTGCCGACGACATCAGCGCCTTGCAGGCAACGGCTGCCGGAGTGGAATGCCTACTGGCCAGTAAATGTGCGCGGAAATGTGACTAGCACGGACGAGGCTGCAACAGGATCATCACTCAAGATGATCGACCGCGCTGCGGACCGCCGAAGCTGGACGCTCGCTCGACTCGACTGGGTGCGGACTGCTTTCCGACGCTGCGTGCGCCTGGCAGCAGTAGCGAAACAAAAAGGCGAACTCCCGATCGGCGTGCATGTCACGGAAGATTTTGGCGCGAGCGCGCCGGCCTACTTTACACCGTACCTCTTCAGTAGCGACGGTGCAGCAGCTTCGGAGGACGAGCAGAAGGAATCATGGCGAATAGAGGTGGACGCGCATGATGTACGATGCAGCGAGCGCAACCCGCTCAAGCATGGTGTGGTGAATGCCATTCGCAGCGTGGCGGACCTTCGCGTCGCGCGCGAGAAGGCGCGAGAGAATGGACGCTTCTCTTCGAAAGGAGCCAAGACGACGTCTCAGCACAGCGGCACAGGCAGCAGCGACAGAACGCTTGCGGAGGACGACCCTACGCCGCGCCTTGTGAATGGGCAGGACTACCTGCTGACATCGCTGACACTATTCAGCACACACGAGCCCTGTGTGTACTGCACAATGGCCCTCGTTCATTCGCGCGTACGCGCCGTCTACTTCCTCGTGCCCGCTCCCAAAGCGGGTGGGTGCTGCGGTGCGGCGCTTGGCGACAGGGGGGCGTGCGAGGGCATGCTGGACGGTGGTCCATATGCGCTGCAGGAGCAGAGCGGGCTCAACCATCGTTTCGATGTTTGGCGGTGGGTCGGGCCTTGGAGTGAGGTCGGCGTAGAGGATGCAGGCATGCTCGAACTGAATGGCTTGGATCCATGACCCTTATACCTGTTGCTTCTGAATCGCACTATGCTACAGTAAATGCCACTTACTCTATCCTGACTCGCCCATCCAGGCGAGGATTTCTTTTGCCCTCGCTCTGCTCGTCTCCACATCTTGTGCGCTCCCCGCCGCGGGCGCAGACGCAGACGTAGGAGCTGCGACCGAGGTTGTAGCTTGCGCTGCATCCGCGCTCGCCTCCATCGAGAGCGCCATGTCACCGAATGCAAGGTTACTGCTGTTGCTGCCTGCTCCCTGCAATGGCGCTGCCGCAGTGGCTGAAGCTGAAGGCGCAGCATCCGAGGAGTCATTGCCAGGCCCGGAAAGAGTCACTTGCGCATGAGCAGGCGCATCGCGCGCTTGTTTGAGCTCGTTAACCAAGACCTGTGAAAAGAAGAGGGAGTGAGAGGCTCAGGTGTTGGTATTGCGATCTTTCGCGCGTGCGCGGTGAAGTAGCATACTCACTCTTCGTGCGTTGCCTTGAATGCCTTTAAAATACCACCCGAGGAACGGCACATACTCGTCTGGAATCGCCACGCCTCTGCCAGCAGCCTTTGCGCCCTGGGCGGATGAGGCTGAAGATTCATCAGACGCGTTTGCTGTCGATTCGTCTAATGTTTGCGAGGAAGGCGCATTGAGCAAGTGTCGTAAGAGCCAATTCTGCTTAGCCTTATTGAAGCGCCAAGTGCTAACAGTGCCGTTCACGGCCACCTCCGTCTTCTGCTTTTTCCTGCTGCTCTCCTTGTCCGCTTTGCTGCCTCCCGTGTTGCCCCCAACCTCGGCATCCTTGGCGGCAAAAGCAATGACGTACGCTAGCGCGTTCTGCGCGCTGGATGTGACCTGCTCCCCCGGGCCGTCTTCTTCTTCTTCTCCCGCAGCATCAGTCCCGCCTTCTCGTTGCACGAGCTGCGGATCAGAGAATGGGTCGGGGGCGGAGGACAACGGGGGAACGGAAGTATAGGGACGCGAGGCGGGCGCAGACTGCTTTGCTATCGATGAGGACTTTGATGGCGAGGATTTCGACTTGGTCCTTGAAGCGTTCTGTTCTGTATCGGCTGCACACTCAACAACCTGATTGACTCCAGTAGTGGACTTTCGCTTCCGTTTCCTTTTTCGCTTGCTGCTGGTCTCCCCGTCGGCCGTGCTCGTCCCTGCAATATTGATTTGCTTTTGGTCTCCACTCCCGTCGTCTGAGTCCGAGTCGGAGCCATCTTCTTCTTTTTCCTTTGGGATTTTCGGTGCTGGAGGATACAGCTTGTGATCCTCGCCAACGCTTTCCGTATTGCCGCTCTTGCGTTTGCTTCGCTTGCGAGAACGCTTGCTTGCGGACTGTGGCTCTTCTGTGGCGGGCGCGACTGTGTCTCTATCTGCTTCTCCGGCTTGGCCAGGCTCGTTTATTGATGCCACGGCCGGTTCTTCTACGCTTTTACCATTTTCATTTACTTCAGACTTATCCCTGCTGCTGTTACTACTTGCTGCTGCTGCTGCTGAGGCCGCTGGGGCTGTTGGTCCTGCACCATTCGTGCTCACGACCTTGGTGGTGCCGCTCTTCCTGGAACGGTGTCGAGCCATGCTGGCAGCGATGCGGGACGTGTACACGGTCAGGCTTGGTCACACTGTGTGTTGCGTCTTCGGCCTCAAAACGCTATGAATTGGGCTTTGAGGTGTGTTCAGACTCTACCCTTCGCACATTTGAAGCTCTGAAGAGAAAGGTGGCCGATTACTTCACTTCTGCTGTGCGCTTCGACGTGAAACAACTTTCCTTTTTTTCCCGCGTGTCGGGGAAACATCAGATTCGGTGCAAAGAGTGACAACGTTGATTCTACTGAGATACCAGTGGACGTACTCGGATATACCGACAACCCTAATCAGTGTCATCGACTGACCGGATGTATGAGCTATGGGGGCATCTATCTGCTTGCCCGCGGATGATGTGGCTCTTTTCATGTGGCTGTGGCTTTGGACATTGTGATCCCTTCCGCGTGATGTTGGATCTTGCGCGGCGGGCTGGCGCATGCGGAGCAGAATTGCCGGAAAGGCCAGCAGCCAGCAGGCTGATTCTGATTACGTACATAAGTATCGGATCGCTGCCTGGAAGCACTCTTCATCCAGCAGGCGATGTACTGGAAGCAGCACGCGCTCCTGTTGTGGTTGTTATACATGTTGGAATGTGTATGCAATTCACACATCGTGCTTGTGTGGGTGTCGTATCTCGCTGTCTCTTCTCGTAAGGTCAACGAATGGTTGAGAGGCGCGCGGGTGTTGTGTTGTGCTCCCTCACTCTTGTTCTGGTCTGGTGGCCGTTTCGCGCAGACGCCGGCGGGGTGTCTGAAGAATGAGTCCGTGATTGAGAGGAGGCCCGGCCCCTCTTTCTCCCACTGCCCAAGCCTCCCCCCACAGTAGTGTCGCCCCATCGCGCATCGCGTGGCCAGTCACAACTCTCCGCATCCTATATCTCCCGTTACACAACGCGTGAACATAACACCTCCGCCCCCCCGCAAATCGTCGAGGGACCTCCCGCCAGCCTCTCTTGCGCCACTCGTTCCACCTTCTTACATCGGCGACGCATTGCATTTGCTCGTGCTTCAACGTAGAGGGAGAGAGAGGTGCTAGTGCGTTGACGACCCAGGAGCCAAGTCGTAGAGGGACGGATCTGTGGCCCTCTGTGCACCCGCGTCTCCGCGCTTGCGACATCCTTTCCCCCGCCACCGCCCTTGGCAGGCCCGCTGGGAATATCACTCGTTCAGCGTGGCCCAACTGCATACAGCTTGCTAGCTGACGGAAAACAGGGGACAGCGCCGTGGAGGGGGCGAGCGGGCGAGCTTGTCGAGCTCTTCGATCAGGTTTCTACATCATCACTGGCTTGGCCATCAGCAGCATTCATCATTCATATAGCCTTGTTTACCAGGACGACACTAGCTGGCACGCAACCAAGCGGCGGAGCCGGCCGATATCCGACGCTCTGGGCAGGATCTACGACGTGCGTTGCGTGACCACATTCAATCGCAAACTGTCTTTGGCCTCGCTCCCTTCCCCGAGCGCCGGAATCGACGGAGGCAATCGCAACCGCACTCGCACTTTCACGACCCAAGCCATCGTCTCTCTTATTTGTCATTACTCAATATAACTCAAGCATACCACAGCGTCCAACGCAACGTAACACACATAACCCCCACGCGAGCGACGACGGCAACGAACGACCACCCTGCCACGTTAATCTCTCATTGAACGACTGTTAGGGGTACAGACTCAAGTCCTGTGATTCGACGCCTGCAACTTAACTTTTATACTTGGCCCCAGATCATATAGCAAAGACGCACCATACACGTCATCGTGTTGTCTATAATAACAGACCTTTGACACCATGGCCGGTTCCGAGAAGGAAAGGCACTCCTCGGGTCATACCTCGCACAAGCTCTCACATGCTTTCCGCACCTGGTTTCGAGATGTGAGTGATCATTGTGCTTACTGCATGCTATCGCGGCCCGGTACTGACAGAGCGTCTTTGCTGTATATATACTCGCAGACCGAGGAGGACGGGACGCCACTGCTTCCGCATCAGCTGTCGCAAAAGTACAATGTCCGGCCAAAGATTCTGGGGCAAGGCTCCTTTGCGGTCGTCAAACTAGTCGCGGACAAACAGACAGGCGAACAGCGTGCGCTGAAGATTATCGCCAAGAAGCCCCTCAAGGACAATAACGAAAAGATGCTCAAGGAGGAGATCAACATCCTGGGGAAAGTCGATCATCCCAATATCCTCAAGATGCATGACCTTTACGAGACCAAAGAGGGTGTCTTCATCGTCACGGACTACTGCGAGGGTGGCGAGCTATTCGACCGGCTCGTCGAAAAGGTGCATTTCAACGAGCTTGATGCGCGGCATGTCGTCAAGCAGATCTTCAGCGGCGTCGAATACCTGCACAAGATAGGCATTATCCATCGCGATCTCAAGCCAGAAAATATCCTACTCAAAGACAAGGCAGACCCGAGCGATATTGTCATCTCCGATTTCGGGCTCTCGCGCTTCATTCCCGCGGACGGACTACTGATGACCGCATGCGGGTCACCGCAGTACGTCTCACCGGAAGTTCTCCTGGGCAAAGGCTACGGCCCTGCCGTTGACATCTGGTCCTCGGGCGTCATCACATATTGCCTCCTGGCCGGCTACACACCCTTCTATGGTGAGGACCAGCCGTCGCTGTTCCGGCAGATTGTCGAGATGCGCGTTGAGTTCGAGCCGAAGTACTGGTCCGAAATCAGTGACATCGCCAAGGATTTCATCTGCAAGTGTCTCTGTCCCGCGGAGAAGCGCCTGACGGCCGCGCAGGCGCTGCAGCACCCCTGGCTCACCAACTTGCCTGAGCTACATGACGAGAAGGCCGAGCGCGGTGCATGTCTCAAGGAGTGTGCCAAGCGTCACGGTGAAAAGGCCGCGGCGAAGAAGAAGCTTGGACGCGCCATCACGGCGATGGAAGTCGTCGCGTATCTAAACAAGCTCCACTCGCTGCGTGAGGGACACCACGAGGTGCTCCCAAGTGAGAGCCTTGAGAACTTACGTGGCATTGTTGACTCGATCAAGCGCCATCGCCGCGGGCCTAGCCTGCCACATGGCGACGACGAGATAGACGAGCTGGATGAGATGGTCGAGAAGGCCAAGGCGCAGGTGCACGTGCAGCAGGAACAGGGCTACCACGGGGCGTTACCGCCTGCGCATGATAGTGGTGCCGGCCGCGCAAGTAGAGCTATGCAGGGCGTGGAACGTGATGAGACGCACGCGACGCTTTCACCCGACGAAGCGTCAATTGGGGCAAAGGCGCCGGGAAGCAAAGGCGGCAGCGGTATGATGGGCGTCGATCTGGTCGTCATGTCCGTGCTCATGCCGGAAGGCTGGCCATCCTTGCCAAAAGAGACCAAAGACGGTGAGGCAATCAGCAGCGCCGCGAGCACGAGCAGTGGAAAGGACGGCAGCAATGTGAACGCCGAGCGCGACAGCGAGCCGGTACCTGCCCCCGCGCCTGCGCCGATGATGCAAGCTGAGCTCCCCGCCTCTGCCGCCAAAGCACTGTCCATGGTCGCGGCTGAGTCAGGGCTCGCTGATGGGCCGAATGGAGACGATAGCGTGGAGGCTGCCTCTGTGACAAGCAGCAGTCCTGCGCAGTCTACCGTCACGCTCAAGCCTTCGAATGCGCAAAAGTCAAAGCAGCAGTTGTCTGTCTCTGCGCCTCTTGACAACAGGAGGAGAAGTACCGAGACGGCAGAGGAGAGACTAAAGCGCCAAGAGAAGCATCCACAGCGGCACGGCTCTTACACCCCGCGTGAGACCTCCACCTCGACCAAAGCGGCGCTGAACACGCTTCTCGAGCCGTACAAGAAGGGTAATCTGCCATCCTCTGCGCGCCTCGATCCGACCGTGCCAACTCGCCAACCGACCAAGATCACGCTCTCCAACGCCTGGCGGTACCTCCCGTTCATCGTCCATCAAGGTGTCTCTATCGGCTCGGCTCTCGCTTCGCATGCCTTCTACGGCCCCCCAAAGAAGAGCTGGGGAGTCGAGCTGAGCGTTTTCACCAAGATCTTGCGCGACTGCGCGCAGTACTCCGAGTTTGCGACGATCCAAGGTCTTCAGCAATTCTTCGATCTCGGCAGCTTCTTGCCCATGCCCAAGGATGGCCTCATAACGCCCGTCACCTTCCGCGTCAATAAGCGCGGGCTCAAGGGTTTCCTTGCTGAGGCTGACGCCGCGGAGGATGGCACGCGCGAGATCACCGGCGAGTGGGTCGTCGGCAAGCATACATGGAAGCGCCTGCAAGCCGAATGGCGGAGCAAGCAGGAAAAAGGCCGTGAGCGCGTCATCCTCTACTTCCACGGCGGCGCCTACTTTGTCATGTCCGCCGCCACGCATCGTCCGCTGACGATCGCGCTGAGCAAGTACACCGACTGTCGCGTCTTCGGCATCAACTATCGCCTCGCGCCTGATACCAAGTTCCCAGGCGCGCTGCACGACTGTGTGTCGAGCTACTTCAGGCTGGTCGATGAGCTTGGCATCCCGCCAAACAACATCGTACTCGGCGCCGATAGTGCTGGTGGCGGGTTGGCCATGGCTACGATGCTCTACCTGCGCGATCATGGCTATCCGTTGCCGTCCGGCGCGATGCTTTTCAGCGTGAGTGTGACCTCTCCCAGTGTTCGCTTCTTTTCACACTCGTTGGCTGATAGTCATGGTTACCTTTGTCTGCATAGCCCTGGGTCGATTTGACCATGTCCTGCGACTCGTGGGATACTAACGCACAGTACGACTACCTGCCCCGTCCCGCGCCTGGCGACCACATGAATCCGGTCACTGCCTACTTGGGACAGAATATTGACAAATACCTCACCCACCCGTATGCCAGCCGTGAGTTTTAGACAGCTTTAGCGCAAATCAGCTTGGGCGTCTAGCTGACTGTTATGTTTGACTGCTTCACGATGCAGCTCTTTTCGGAGACATGAAGGGCCTTCCACCGCTGCTGATTCAATGCGGAGATGCCGAGGTGCTCCGTGATGAAGGTACGCTGTTGGCCCACAAAGCTTCCATGGCAGGCGTGTCTGTCCGGCATGAGATGTACGAGGACTGCGTGCACGTCTTCCAAGCATTCCTCTTCCTTGATGCCTCTCGCAAGGCACTGCAGAGCGCGCGGCACTTTGTTCGCACTGCGCTTGACCGGCGCGGACGCACGCGCTCGCACGTCAGCGACAAGGTGCGCAAGGAGATTGATAGGGAGATGCGCGTCAACATGTCTACCGCTAAGGGCGAGCGCGTGGAGCCGCGCACCGGCGAGAAGGAAGGGCCCGTGACGAGTGTTAGCGACCCTGAGGATCGCGATTCGGACCGAGACGATGAGCAGTGGGAGCTTGACCACGAGGCCGCGGCGGAGAGCAGCAGTGCAGGTACTGGCCCCAGCGTGGGTGCTGCAGCAGGTCGGGCTGCGCGTCGCGCGTTCGGCATGGCCGAGAAGGCTTTCGGCATCGACAATCAGGCGGTCACGGACATGACGAGCCGTGGCGCAGGGCAACACGATGCACGCCGTTCCTCGCCTCGGCCGGAGCCGCAGTGCAGTCGAACCCAGCCGTCATCGCCAGTCACCCACAGGACTCTATACCCGTTCCAAGCCGGTGCAGGTGCAGGAAAGGGCCCAGCAGCGGGGACCGCACCGCCTTCAACGGATTCCTCACGCCATCGTCATACCTCTTCGTCTTCTTCCTCGTCCATGTCCGCAACATACATGCGCCGCGCGACGCCGTCCATGTCTCTAGAGGAAGCGCGCGCATCCGCGTCCGCGGGCATTCGGGCGCAGCATCTGCACGGATCCAAAGGGCATCATGCAGCAGGCAAATTCCTCGAGGGCAAAGTTCCGCCTGTCATCTCCAAGCCTCGGCTGAGCACGCGCAGCACCAGCAACCTTGCGCTTGACCAGCTTGTCAAGAGCTTCGAGAGGGAGCCGGCTGTAAAGACTGCCAGGTGGACGGCAGATTGAGTCAAAATCAGCTGGCGTTTGCATGTGGCTTTGCAGGATCCGCGGCGCGAACAGAGATTAAGCAGGAAACGTAATACAAGAACGTCATGTATTGTAGCGGACCGTTTTCCTGGCTCCATGCGCATTAGACTGTCCTAACTTGTCCTATCCACACTCATGCCACTGGATGTCGGAGTTACTTTCTGACCAGTTGGTGAAAGTTGCAGCAAATTGAAGAGCTTAATGTCGTGGGCACTCTTTGTGTGGTGATAGCTCGTCTGTGAGCCCTGGCCCTGACCTGGACACCCGAGTGTGCGCAAACAGACATACACGCGACAGGGATGCTGACTACCCACAGAAGAGCACACGTCGTGTGCCAAAGAATGTTCCGTAAACGCTGAAATGCGACAGGAGTTCAAGAACCGCTGACACAATCCTTCGCGCGCTGCAGGAGGGCCTGCTGTTCTGCATCCTTAAAGTGCACATCTCCGCAGCGACCTTGCTCGACGAGTTTCAACGACCTTTATGGTGGGCCGCATCTGTTGCCCCACTCCACCTCTTCGACACTTTCTGTGTGCCGATCAGGTCGGCTCACGTGACGTTCCCTTTACCGCCGCTGGCGAGTGCTCACGAGCACATCATGCATATCAATATTCAGCCTTCAGGCGAACCCTTGAGGTTCCTTGAGAGAGCCACCAGGCCCTTTCGGCAGATGTAACACCACCGTCATCGAACAAAAACTTTAAGAATGTCTGTAATCCCTTTTTCAAGCATCACGAGCGTCTTGCTGGCGCTGCTCGTCGGGGGCGCTGTAGAGGCTGCATGAATGACCTCTGCTGGTACGTCGATCGATAGATGGATTTGTCGGATCTGCAGCTTCCGTGCTGATTTCCGCACAAGCAAGGTCAGCCACGCGTCCGACTAAGGGGGTGCCAGGATGACATGATCATACACGTACCTATCCGAAGCGCCATTGGTAGCGCCAAGTCAGCAGATGTGCGGAAAAGGGAGGATCCTTGCGCTTGGGAGGGTGCGCTTGATGGAGTGGGAGCGCTTGCCATGGCGATCGCCCATTCTGATGCGACGGCTCCTGCTGGAAGGCGTTTGTAGTCTTCTCCTCCGTCCACATTTCCACTGGCTGAAAAATTGTTCCCTTCGGGAACGTCCCGACCGGCTGCCTTTAGCGCTGCCTTTAGCTCTTCATCTTCCTCCTCATCCACGTTGGCGGCGTCTGTCTTCAATTGGAGGCACTGACTTGATTGTGTGTCTGATTCTGCCACAGTCTGCTTTCTCGCAAGCAGCGAGGCGACCTCTTCGTCCTGTCCACTTGCTGGCAAACCGGCCCAGACTTGGAAGGAGTCTTGCATGTGCAAAACCTGTACTGCGAACACCTGTGGGATCGGCGAGAATGGTGCGCCGCTAGGGATGTGCACTAGGTGGGAGGTTGTGGTGAACCGTGAAGCGTCTGGCGCCGGGGGCGCAGATGGTTGCGTTGACATGCTGGGCCAGGGCAGGTACTTGAAAAGGCACAGGGCTGGGAGGGGGAAGTAGGGATGCTGAACGGCTTGCTACCCTCGAAGGTGTTCTGATATAAATAACGAATGCGTTCCTCAACACCTTGGGGCCTGACCAGGTAATATGCTATCAAATGTACTTGCTATTGCACAAATGCCATCCACTCGATTTTCGAGTAAGCTCGGTGCAACAGTCGACGCGCTTTAAATAAAGCAAGCCGCGGCACATTTGATGTTCGCAACCATTTAACCCTAACCCTGAAAATACAGAACCTGAACGAAGCATATTCTGCAAAAAGCCTTCGGATAGGAAGGGGTACCAATTGGCCCTCGTTTGAAGCAGAATCAAAGAGATAGCCTATAAATAGGACGTCCAGACTCGATGGGCGCCATACCGCAAAATAACGATAACATTCTAAAGAGGTACTCCCTTCTCAGTGACAACTTCGACTGCTTGCTTAAAGTCGGCTTTACCGGCATGTTGCACTGAGGGGCAGAATTGAAATCTTGCCCAAAATAGCGGAATAGTGCCCAAATCCCCGGATTTGCGGAAATGCTGCTTAAAATCGCAATTTTGAGGAAATCGAAGCCCTTATTCACAATCTAGCGACCATCAACTTCTTGGAACGTGATCCTTGCATTTCTTGTTGTCCAGAGGGAAATATAGGTCAGGGCAGGCCTAAATAGATCAGCACAGACCAACAAGGGTGCCGCTCCCTTCTGTGGCACGCCAAATTGTGCAGAAGCCATGTCCTTCCGCCCACTTCCAGCGGCTCCCGCCGCAACGGCGGCTCCAGGCCACGATGGCCCCTCCGGTGCATCTGATGCTGGCGATGATGGCGGGCGCAGCGACACGTTGCGCATCGAGATGCTCGGTGCTGGACAAGAAGTGGGGAGAAGCTGCTGTGTGCTGACGTATAAGGGCAAGACGGTCGTGTGTGACGCTGGCGTACATCCTGCGTATACGGGACTCTCGGCTTTGCCCTTCGTTGACGAGTTAGATTGGAGCACCGTTGATGCACTTCTGATTACGCAGTGAGTTTGGCTGCTGCGCCGGGCATATAAGTTAGATATCGCTGAGCTGAAGATCTGGCTTCATGTACTGGCAGTTTTCATCTCGACCACGCCGCGGCTCTGACATACATCATGGAAAAGACAAACTTCAAAGACGGCAAGGGCAAAGTGTACATGACACACCCAACCAAGGCCGTTTACCGGTTTCTCATGTCGGATTTTGTGCGCATCTCCAATGCTGGCTCGGATGATCAGCTGTTCGACGAAGGAGAAATGCTTGCCTCCTGGCGCCAGATCGAGGCGGTGGACTATCACCAGGAAGTCAACATCTCAGGCGGACTGAGGTTCACACCATATCATGCAGGCCACGTCCTTGGCGCGTGCATGTTCTTTATTGAAATTGCCGGGCTCAGGATCCTCTATACAGGAGACTATAGCAGAGAAGAGGACAGACATCTCGTCCAAGCAGAGGTACCACCTGTTAAACCAGATGTACTCATCTGCGAGAGCACCTACGGCACACAGAGCTTGGGTCCAAGGCTTGAGAAGGAAGCAAGGTTTACAAGTGGGTCTGCATGGGACCCGGATTTTATGTTTGATCTAGCTGACCTGAGAATTATGCTCCTGCTCACAAGATACTGTCCACCAAGTGATCAAACGCGGCGGACGCGCGCTGCTTCCAGTCTTTGTTCTGGGGCGAGCTCAAGAGCTTTTGCTGCTCCTCGATGAATACTGGTCCAAGCACCCGGAATTGCACAACGTGCCGATATATTACGCCTCCTCACTAGCCCAACGTTGCATTCGAATATACCAAACTTACATCCATACCATGAACGACAACATTCGCTCGCGCTTCAACAGGCGAGACAATCCATTTGTGTTCAAGCACATTTCGAATCTGAAGTCGCTGGACAAGTTCGAAGATAAAGGCCCTTGTGTCATGATGGCGAGTCCAGGACTGATGCACAGTGGTGTCAGTCGAGAGCTGCTGGAACGCTGGGCACCCGATCGCAAGAATGCCGTAATCATTACTGGTTACAGCGTCGAGGGCACGCTGGCACGGACGATCCTAAATGAGCCCGAGGAGATCGTCAGCATGTCTGGCCAAAAGATCCCGCGGAGATGTACGGTGGACTACCAATCCTTCTCTGCGCACGTCGATTACGCGCAAAATAGCAAGTTCATTGATGAGGTCAAAGCGAGCCACGTCGTGCTGGTGCATGGAGAGGCGAACACGATGAGCAAGCTCAGAGCGGCGTTGCAGAAACGCTTTAAGGATCGAAAAGAGGATATTAAGGTCCATACTCCTAGGAACTGCGAACCGCTCCATCTGACCTTCAGAGGAGATCGAACTGCCAAGGTGTGTCGGACTGCACATAAAGCTACCTACATGCATATGAAGTGCTCACTTTGATGTCTCACCCTTACTCACAGGTCATTGGCTCGCTAGCGAAGCAACCTCCCGCACCAGACTCGACGCTGACAGGTTTGCTCGTCTCCAAAGACTTTGCATACACCGTGTTGGATCCGTCCGACTTGGCCGACTTTACTGGTCTCAGCATGTCGACCATCATTCAGCGACAACGGCTTGCGTTGCATGTCAGCTGGCCGCTCGTCCTCTGGCATCTCACTGGCATGTTCGGCAAGATCGCTGAGGGTGTGGACCTCGAAGATCATCCAACTGCGCGTGTCATGGACGCCGTGGATGTCAAGCGCACGGGCAAGTACGAGGTCACGATGGAGTGGGTCAGCAGCATTCCAAGTGACATGGTTGCGGACGCTACGGGCGCGCTTTTGTTGGGCATCAGCAGCAGCCGTGCGAGTATCAAGATGACAACCAAGCCACACGCCCATGTGCATGCTGATGGACATGACGATGAGACTAGAGCTGCAGGTGCGAAGGCAGAAGTGGACGAGGTGATGGGAGAATATGATGATGGCGAAGCTGCACCTGCTGCTCCGCATCCTTACAGCGAGGCAGCAGCCGAGGCGCGCAGGTCCGAATCAAACCTGAAGAGTCTCGATGCCGAGTCACCAACTGAAGCCAGAGCTACGTCGGCCAGCAACGGCGGCAACATCAACATGGACTTCGTAACCGCCGCCACAATCTTGGCGCGGACAGAGACGATTGTCGCGTTGCTGGAAGCGCAGATCGGGCCGGTGGAGGAAATGATGGTGGGGGAGTTGAAGCGCGCAAAAGCTGAGCCGGAAGATGCATGTCCTGCTGCCTTTACTTCTCTCGATGGCGGCGGCACTGCAGGGTTTCCAAGAGCAATAGCGACCGGATCTCTGAACGGTAACGGAACCCCTGGCCCCGATCCAGATGTAAGAGACAATTCTGAGGACGGCGCCGCTCCTCCTGCCCAGGATGATGAAGAGGGTCGATATATGGAGCCGCGCGCTGCCGCTCTGGAACCCATCCAGGCTATACGCGGGCCGCCGAGACACGCACTGCTCATTTGGCTTGATGAGGCATGCGCGGCGGTTGAGGTCGAGTCTCTGGTGAGTGTTTGTGCTGTGGATCTGTTTACGCGCTGACGTGTGCTAATTTGAATGTGTCCCTGCCATCCTGTTGGAACTTCACAAAGATGGTCACATCCGCCTCACGGGCCCTTAAGGGACGGGTGGAGCGCTGCATCAAGATGGCGTTGCAAGCGACGATGCCGTTGGCTGACGCTTTCTCACTCGAGGCTCCCCTCCAGACCAACATCTTTGCTCTGCCACCCTCGCAAGTGAAGCAAGGATAGCGAAGGGGAACAAATGAACCGCGCCGAATGATTTAAGGGAGCAGACACTGTAGCTTATTACATTAATTGCATTGTGAAGAACATGATTAACTACAGTTATGCTTTATACACTCGCAGGGTCTCCATGGACACGCACACGATACAGGCAGGTGAAGTCGGAATTGCCATGGTTGCTGGTGATGCGGAAGCGCAGAATGCCAGTCTTGATCCCCAGCGCGCGAATTTCGGCCGGGACGGGGTACGTCTGCGTGGCGCGACTGCCGGGCGAGACGTCGTAGACATAGGAGCCGAGATGTAAATAGTCGTCCGAGGGTGGGGTAGGTATTGGCTGAGCATTGGGCAGCTCGGCTAACTTGCGGAGGTATTCAGCAGCTTTGTGCTTGTCCTCTCCATTCTGCAGCAGGCCCCATACGGTAATATCGCGCGGGGCAGAGGTAATCGAGTCGCTGACGATGCTGCGCGGCGCATGCTCGATGGTGATATCTGAGACGACGATGTTCCGCGAAAGCGCGATGCCAAGTTGCCCGCTGTCGCCAGCGAAGGGCCAGCACATGCCAGGCGCATTATCGTGGTGAATCGCAACGACTGGCGCGCGTCCGCGCACTACGGACGAGTCTGCAGTGCCGGGAATCAACTTGGCGAGCCAGGACCTCGAGGAGCTAAGTTCGTACGTCGGACTTGTTAAACTGGGCAGCACGCGGCCGCCGGCAGAGTAAAGCGCATAGTCTTGGCGGCCGATCATGTCTGCAGAGTACTTCTCAAGTGCAGCGTCGATAAGGGACAGCACGGCTTCGCGACCATCCGTTCCGTCTTGCAGTGTAAGCGGTACGCCTTTGCCATCGTCGAGGATCTTGCCGAGCAGGCTGGAGGAGCCAGCGGAGAGCGAACCGGAAGACTGATACGCATCGCCAATCTTACGGATCTTGTCCCACATTTCGTCTTTGAGACCTTCGAGGTTGTTGTTGAATCGCGCTTCCATCTCTGTCTTGATGACCGTCAGCTCGGAATCAAGCAAGCCGCGGAAGTCCTCTCGGCTGATCAGCGTGCCTTTGGAGGGTTCTCCCTTTGATTGGCGGCTCAGCTCCTCTTGCATAAAGGCACGCAGTGCTTGTTCGTTAGCCTGCCTGAACTGCGACCAAGCTGCGGTGTCACTTGTTCCATCTTGCGGGTCGTCTCGCGCTTTGAGCACCTTCTTGAGCTCGACCCAGAAGGCAGGGTCGATCTGCACATGGCCGCTCTTGGCATCTTTACGGACGGGCATCTGCGTAGGAAGACGCTCGGCGATCTTCTCCATGCGTTTCTCGAGCTCTCCGTACCGCTGCTCTGCCTTGTCGCGTGCGAGATTGAGCTTTGCAAGGTCGCGGCTGTTCCTGTCCAGATCACTTTCGAGCTTGCTGATGCGCTTGCGTATTTCGCTCGCTTCGGTACTGGCGATCGCGTCATTTGCACCTCTTCCAGAGGCCCCTCTCGTGCCAGGGGCCACATTCGACTCGAGCGAGCGCAAAGAAGCGGTGAGCGCTGCAAGCTCATCCTGTAGGTCCTGCTGCTTGAGCCGGAGGCCGTCGATGGTGCGGCTCAACTCGCGCCGTAAGTCCAGGGCTTTTTGCTCCAGTGACTCGATCGTCTTCTGGCTGCTGGTGGAAGCGCGCTCAAGAGCAGCGAGGCGGCTCGACAAGTCCTGACGCGCTCGCGTCAGCTCCGATCGGACACCGCGCATGTCGGCGCCAATGTCGCCTAGGGAGGCTACAGCTGCTTCCAGCTTGCGCAAGCGCGCAATCAGGCCTTGCAATTCCGCGGGCGCAAGGTCCGGATTGCTGAACACGCTGTTACCGCCACCATGATGACGGAAAAGCGAAGATGAAGGTCGGGACGACAATGCTGACAAACCGTCAGGATAGATGAGAGCTGCGAGTAGCAGCAGGATTGCAAAGACCGTCAGGAGCGCGGTAGAAGTGGAAGAAAAGCCGATGACATGTCGCAGAGAATTGAACCATCGCGTATACCGATTTGCTTGACGAGCAGCGGCCCCGCCACGGGCGACACGGCCGCTTGCACTGCAGCCGCCTCGGCGGGCAAGTGCAGAAGCTGGACTCCTCGATTCAGCAGCGTTTTCCGCGTCATCATGAGTACCATTTTCGTCCTCGAGCTCGCTGAGCTCGCTACTTTCTCTATCTTCACCAGCGCCAGCACCGTCGGCCGACTTGCGTCCCTTCCTCCCCTTACCCCTTTTCCTTTTTGTCGACCAGATCTTGCCATCGTCGCGCCCGCCATGATCATGCAAGCCAGCCCCTGCGATCCGACTGCCTCGCGCTTTTCGGCGATGGGTATGCTTGCGGCCGTCTGTCGATCCAACGTCCGAGCCCCGTCCTGCATCTTCGTCCGAGTCTAAGTCTTCCGGATCGGGACGATACGACTGGTTGTCCTTGGACGGACGACTGCGGCGCCGGCGGACACCCCTCGCAGTTCGCTGGCTCGCTTGGCTGTCCAGAGAATTGTCGCCTTCGATCTGCTGCTGCGCGCTTCCGTTGCTATTCACGCACAACTGCCTTTTTGTTTGTGCTTGCGGCTGCAAGCGGGACCCAGTGATGACGGCGGTCCAGGGGCTGCGGAGGGCATCGATCCAGCCTTTGCTGTTGCTGGAGTTGGCGCTATCATGAAGACTGTCGTTGCTTGCGTCAGCGCGGCCATCTTCATCGTCTTGGACCTCCATCTCGCGCGCCATCTCGTCCTCGGCCGCATAATCATAACTGTAGCTCCTGCTCTGACTGTCCTCAGCACCAGTTCCCGCCCCGCTGTCAGGACTCATCATCATCATCATCGATCTGCTCGCCATCGCGTCGCTCTGGGCCGCGACGTTGGCACGGCCCTGCTCTTGCCGTCGGTACAGCGCCATCGGATCGTGCGAGGGCTTCTGTGCGCCACGCAGCAGAGACGAGCTGCTGAGCAAAGCACTGTGGTTGGCATCGGCCGAAGTGTCCGCAGGTCCAGGTCCAGGCGAGGGAGACGCGCGCGGGCGCATGAAGAAGCTGTGCAGACCCCCACCTCCGCTGCCGCCACCGCCGAGTGCGCTGTTCCCAGTGTCTGTACGTGCATGTCGATGCGCCTGTGCATCTCTGCTTTGAGTCGCCTCTGCCACCGCTGGTAGGGACTGAGAGTGTCGCACTTCTTCCCTCTCGTCCTCCTCCTCGACCTCTTCGTCAATCATGCCGCTTCTCAAGCTGTCCCGATGGCCGGAGAATTGTTTCTCGCTGATTTGTGTCTCTTGGTCCGACTCGGCCTTGATCTCCCTGTCTCTGTCACCGGGTTGGCTGCCAGCGTCGCTGAGACGCACCGACCGGCGCGGCCTTCCTGTCTGTGACACTGTTGTGGGGCTTCCGATGAGCGCAGAGCTGAATGCATTGACCGCGCTTCCATGCCCGCTCGTTGCAGTGCCAGAACGACGCGTACGCGATCGATGATTCGCGGCAGGCGCCGCCGTAGCTTCAGCCGTCATGGCCTCCGCGGCCTCTTTTCGTTTGCGCAACTCGGCGTATCGCGCTTTGGCGGGCATGGCATTCCGATCGACTTGCACGGCTCTATCGGCATCCGCTCCTTCGCCACCGACGTCAAAGCTATGCATGGGGCTGTCAACGTCTTGTGGCAGAAAGGCGGCACTTGCGACGCTAGGCGAAAGACTGTCGGATGCCGGTCGGCCGGTGATCTTGTTATTCCGACTGCTGTCATCCGAGGGCGCGCCGTACGCGTATGAAGGCTGCGGGACGGAGAGGTTGACCCACGAGCTGCGCTTCTTAACGTCGCGTCGTTGGCTTTCGCGCGACTCGTCCACAGCCTGGTCTGCTGGATGTGCTGAATGCGCTGTATGTGAGCGGGATGCAGAGTTGGCGTGCGCAGGTGGGCCGGAGGCCTCGCTGCTGTTTGACAGCGGGGCAGATGCGGAAGCCGAGACGGTGCTGCTGGCTCTTTGGCTTGTCGCAGGGTTCGCACGACGCCGCTGCTGTTGCTGCGCTTGCTGCTGACGGCTGGTTGATGAGCCAGATGGTGTGCTAAACATGGCGGCTTGCGTACCGGTAAGCCAATGCTCGAGGCATAGGCAGCTGAGGTGGTTGTTCTACAGGGGAAGCCTTGTCACTGGTGGAAGAGGGGCAACAAAGGGGGAGCCGGCATTTTGTCAGCATACATCATCGCCCTCTGCCGCAACGTCGGACAGAGAAGTATTTGGCTACACTCACCTGACGCGTCAAGCAGTCAGATGCATATAAAAACATGGACCGAATAAAGAGATACGGAGAAGAGATGATCGATGTATGCCGACCAAATGGAGAGCGATGCCGATGCTGATGCTGCTATGAGGAAAAGACCGGGCAACGAGACACAAAGATCCAAGCGCCCTTTGTCAGTTCTCTTTCTCGTGTTCGCCCACCAAAAGTCGCGTGTCGCGACTTGCACGTCGTCGTGCACGACTTGATGATCCGGAGACGTGACTTGAGACGTTCAAGAATCGGCACAGTATGCTGACGGGTGACCAGGGAACGAAGAGAGGAGAGCGCGGGTCAGCGACGACCAAGCAACACACCTTGTTGATGTTCTCCATTAGTCAACCGCCAAACGGGGGTGGAAGGGTTGGAGATATTGTCACGGAGAATGGGATATGCGATGGGATGTGCGGATGGGGTCACGTGACTAGAAGCCAAAGCGAGCTGTCATCTGGTCACATAGTCTGTGTCACGTGGCACACCGGCTATATCTGGGGGAGAAACAGTTTGGCGTGCATTGGTCTGTTTGTATTTGTAAACCAAATGTTTTGCATGTAGTGCTTAGTCTGGAACTATTTTGTCCAATCAGAAACAAATTTAAAATCAGGAATCATTTCAGGTCCAATCACTCCAACTTCACAAAATTTAATTGATCATCATTCGTGTCCACTTGGTATGACGCAGGGGGTGAAAGTCGGTAACACAGTACGAGCAATGCCAAAGCCAAAGAACAGTGTTGAAACTATGCCCTCCAGTCACAAATAGTGGAAAGCTAGGATGGGGTTACATGAAAGGAGGATTGCTCGTACAGGAAACAAAAGTTCTACGCAGTGAGCCTATCACTTTGTTGCTGCCCGTGGTTGAATATCTCTCCGTCTTGCTACGCTATATCTTGTCTTCACGTGAATCATCCCCGTGCTTTATATGCCCGACTGCCGACTCTCTCATATCCTTATAATATCGTCTTACTAATACAAACCACAGTCACAGGCGCTTGACAATGGATCTCCAACCTCTGCCATCCCAATCCCACAATTCAGTATTTCATTCGAGAGAAAGAGATTCAAGTCCCAAAGTTGATTTCAACTTTTGACTGATCTGCGACAAGTAGAGCAAGTACGCTTGGTGACTTTGCGTCCATGCAGATCGTCCCCCGGTGTGATATGCGCACGTCCACAGCACAGAGAGCCTTTTCCTTACCGTTATTTTTCAATTGGCTGTGGACATCACATGTGTGTCATGAGTCGGCGTCGAGCGGACCACCTAATGAAAGAACAAAGGACCAAAGCTCGAGGTTGCTTATAGGTCAGCCATCTACACTGCATATCTCCTTCGAAGCGAGCACATCGCGCAGCTTGCACACGTCCTGCTCGTTCTTCTGTGGACAGATGTGTCGCTACTGCAAGAAACAGGACATAGCGAGAAAGACAAGTTCAGTCCACCGTTCCTTTCGGCACTTGCAGCGGCGTGCGTCGAAGCCGAGCGGGTCACCCCCACCAGCCATTGCTCAACAAGCAGACGCAACCTCCTACGTCGCCAGGCGATTCATCTAGGATATCACTTACCTCTTCGAGCAGAATATCATCACCTGTGGGCAGTGCCCCTAACCCTCAACACATGTGGTGGACCAAGAGCCGTATGCTAATCCAATGCCATCCCCACTGTGACGGCTCGACTGCCTCGAACCACGTTGATGATGCACAGAAGCGGATGGAGCATCGGTGATGCAATACCCAATCCTGCCCCTCATGGCGAATAAAGACATACAGCTCCTTTCACAGCAGTTCCTTAACCTGCGCGTTGTCAAAGCCGTCATGCTGTCCACAGTCCTCTTCCGGGCTGAGTAACTGCTGCTGTGCCGCAAGAAGGGCTGGCATATGCAATGTACTTCTACACGCCGAGCGCATCGGACGAACTCGCCTTCCGGCCAGAGCGACATGGTCGGCATCACCGAGCACACCTCAGGCAACTTGTACCGCAGCTAAATGAAGCAGTCAGCAGGCGCGCCTGTGCACAGCGAAAAGTCGAGCAATGAGGAAAAACTCAGCCCGGCCAACTATATCGAGGTCGTCCCCCACTGATAGGACCCACCAGTCAGGGTGGGAGTGGTACAGAGGGGGGGGGGACAAGTGGAAGACAGCGGGAAGGATCACAGTGGGACAGGCTGCCCTCGGAAACTTCGCTTGGAGTGAGGTAGCCAGGCCTTCGAAGAATCTCACCTCGGCGATATCCACGAGCCTCACTTTTGAACGAACACAGGCGCCGGCGCTGGGATAGCCAGCCGAATTTTCTCGGCCTCCTCATTCGGGCTTTCTTTTTCACGCCGCATGACCATATCATCATCTTTCCTTTGCTAAAGATGCACGTCCCTGGGCTCATGACCGCTCGATGGGCGGACTGCACCATTTAATTGCCTCACGACGTCAATGCAGCCTCCCATGTACTCTTGTTCACATGCTTATGTCTCACGTCACTGCATGAAGCCATTCATTTTCTTTGTAGCTTAGCTAGCCGAACTATGGTCAGCACTCGCATGCAGTACACACACATGCACACACGACTTTGAGAAAAGGCTGCGCTTTGTGCAAAGCACAGCATACATCAAGCAATACCGCCGTGTCAAACGTGCGTCAAAATCCGCCAATGAGCACTTCCGCGATGGTCGAAAGCGCCAAGTCCTTCACGACAAGCGGGTCGGCGAGCTGGAGTCCCGGATCGTCCCGCTGCGCATCCGATTTGCGTTGCGCCTGGTCCCGGTCGCTCCACCAGCCCATCAGGAAGATGCGCAGCCCGCCGACTTTGGCCAGGCCCTGCACTTCGGACAAATACATCGCGCAGAGCTCTGCAGTTGCTTCGCCCGCGATGGAATTCTGCTGCCCATCGCCCTCGCCATCAGCATCGGCGTTGTCGAGCACGGCAGACGATGCAGAGAGCCGCAGCGGCGGCAGGAACTCGAGGCTGTTGCCGAGCTTGTGCACTTCCTCATCCGGAATATCCAGAGCAGTGTCTGTGACGTCGACATGCGGCTGTGGGAGTGAAGGGTGAGTCCTGCGGAGGGGGGGTAGCTCCATGCCCCTCCCCAGCGGAGGGCTCTTCGGTGGTAGTGGCGGCACGTCCGTCCTGTCTGCTGGTGCGGTAGAAGGCGGCGGCCCAGCGCCACTCGCAGGCACGCTACCTGATGCAGTCGGCGTGTCCGGTCTGCTATCTGATCCAAGAGACGTAGATCGTGTCGCCCATGACGCCTGCCGGCTGGCGGAATGTGACGACCAAGGTGAGGCCGACGAGGACGAAGGGGTGGAAGGCGACATAGTCGATGCTTCGCCCGTAGAACGCACTGCGTAGCCACGCTTTTGCGCTGGCATCGACGACCTGCATGCCAGCTGAACGGGAGTAGGCAGCGACGATAACGTAGCCGCTTGGACCCCTTCGGCCGCCGTCGGGAAGCTTGGCTTGGTGAATTGCACCGCAAGGCGGATCCATCGACCTTGCTGCTGGTTCTGTGTCACCCTCGTCACCAACGTCGACATTGATTGCTGGTGCTGTTGCTGGTGCTGTTGCTGGTGCTGGGAGGCAAAGGACGATTGCTGTAGTGAGCCACGACGGCTATCTGGCGCTAGCGAAGCGCGAGAGGACATGTTCGAACTCTTGGCAACCTCGCTTAGCGGGCGGTCATCATCACTATCGTCCGCATCGTCGTCGTGGCGCGAGTGCGAAGTAGCTGTACAGATGAGCAGCGCATCGCGCACCCAAATCTGGAAGCGGATGTAGAAAGGCTCGAGAATTGTTGGCTCTTGTGGCAACTCAACCACGCGCACATGACACTGAAGTAGCATCGGCGCTTCGATTCCGATGCTCTTCGGCACGGGCGGAGGCCGTACGCTAGCGTCCGGCTGGGGTGTCATGGAAGCGCTGCACGGGACAAGCGCCTCCAGTTCTGGCGAGCAGAAGACTGGGGCTTCGTGCTTCACTTCATGCATAAACATGGGCGTCTGCAAGTGGCAAGCTTCACCCATTGTCGTTCGCCAGCGGACATCAATCTTGCCTAGAGGAGTCGAGATGGTGAACGGTTGCGCAAGATTATGCTGCTCGCGTGTGGTCATGTCTCCCGCAAGGTTCGATACTTCAGAAGGAGGTAATGCAGCCCGCACGGATGTCTCCTCGGGACTGGGGCTGTTTGGGAGGTGCTCGGGGACGGCAGACCGCGATTGGCCGCCGGCGTGGGATCGGCCCTGCGGCAGTACCGGCGCCTGTTGGAAGCTGTAAGATGATGAGCGATAGGACACGCCACCAGACCTTGCATGTAGTGTCAACGGGCTGGCAAAGGACGGGGGATATGGTGGCAGAGGAATGTTTTGCGTCTTTGTTGAGGGGTAGAGCGCGAAAAGAAAATGATACGATTCATTCGGTAAAACCATGATCGGCCCGCAATCGCTGCGCTTCTTCGTTGTCGCAGCTTGCTTCCCGTGTACCAAAACATCGAGGCCCTCACTCCAATTGCTGCTACGGAGCTCTGGCCGATCGACCCTCTCCCAACACCATCGACTTGGCTTGGTCCTGTTCTCCGCATCTGAATCACTATCGAACAGGCGTATGTCTTCGATGACCATCGGAAGCGCAGCCGCCTCAGCGCCAAGATTGGAAACTTGAACTTCAAGCAGCACTTTTTCCCGTATGTGGTGACTCTTATGCAAGCGCTCTCCGGGAGAGATGGGTACGTGTGTCTTCATGCGCACAGATAGAGGGCACTCGGCGACGTTGAACCGGTAGAGTTTACGAAGAGTAGATTCTCGATACTCTTGCTTCTGCTGCGGTGGCGTCTCCGAAGAATGAGTGGGGTAGAGTGGAGCGTTTGCACCACTGGTTGGGGTATAGTAGGTCACAGTGCAGATTAAGACGTGTGGCCCGACCTGAGAAATGTCGTGCTTGACAACGGTTTGCAGCTTTTGGCCCTGTTCCAGCCGTTTGGATTCAATAGAAATGCTGCCGGCCGGATCGTCCGTTTCGTCTAACGCGGCAGGAGGGATGTGGATGTGAGTAAGGAGAGAAGTGTATGTTCGGGCGGCTTGCGCAGGATCCAAATTTGATTGCGCTGACGAAGCAGCTGCACCTGGTCCATACTGCATCTCCACCCGCAAGGACACGCCGGCTACATCCGACGGAGACTCGTTATTTACGCAGACAAAAGCCGAAAAGGTCTCTCCAAAGTCTGACGAGACAGAGCGGATTGAGTTAGTCCTCGTCCATAGAGATTGCGGATGCCAGAAGCGAGATGGTAAGCGCCGTGCACTCACAGACTGTCCCGAAGCTTGCAGGCAGCATAAGTATGTTTGAGATGGGCCAATCCCTCACAGTGCTCATCCTTTGATCGTTGATATGAGAGGAGTTATATTTCTGTGACTCAAGTGGAGGGGGCTCATTGACTACCAGCTCGTCACGAGCAGCCTGATGCCAAGCTTCCTGCACCTGTCGCAAAGTTGATCGCCAATGAGATTCGTCTTCAGCGCTCGTCGGTGCGTGATGATAAGAGCTGTAGCGCAACAACTCATTGATCTCCTCCTGTGTCATTTCAGGATCAAGAGCGTTCCAGAGAGCTTTTTGCTCCTTCTCCCGATCGAAAGCCCCAGAATTTAGCAAGGCAGCCTCCGCGGCTTGATAATCCTCGCCTTCGAAGTAAGGCCGTTCATATGTAGCGAGCGATGGTTGGGAGATGCGCATGACTTTGAGCGAGAGGGGGTGTCCGGACGCGCTGTTGGAAAGGGAGGTAGGAGGAACATGCTGGGTACCTGCGCCACGTCCTTGAGCTGAAGGCGCGGACGTGGCAAAACTAGTCTGAGCGTAACTAACAGGCGCGCTACTTTCCCCGACGTTTAGAGCCATGGGTGGTGGAGGGACGTACACCGAAGGGTAAGCATGCGAAGAGCGCCCTGCTTGATGGGAGTATGCAGACCCTATCTGAGCAGAAACCCCTCGAGCCTCGCCCCTCGGCGGTGGTGGTGGTGGTTGAGCTGCGGGCAGAGGCTGTGTTTGGATCCCAGCTTCTGATTGGAAGGCCGCAACCGTCGGACCGTGTCCGCTGAAGGAAGGTCGACCCCCGGCTGATGATGCCGAAGAGATGCTACTGGAACGCACAAGCTCTTGCCTTCCTACAGCGCTACCCGCGCTACTCCCTACTCCATTTGAGCGGTGAGCTGCTGAGGGAGGAAGAGATGGCGCAATGTGCGCCCTTGGATCCGTCATCTGCGGCGTATGCTATCTGCTCCACCAATCAAGGTAATGCACCGCGACACAGGGAATCTGCAGGGGCGATCTTCATCTTCTGCCACATGTACTATGTCCCTATATCTGTGATCAGCTTGTCAATTTGGGCTCGAATGTATAACCCAGCATGGTGATCACTGAAGGATCGAGAGGCGAAACCAAACGTAAGAAAGCATATCTAGATGATTTGTGGTGCGTAGTGCTTATGTAATTTACATTACCGGGTTGTCGCTCACAGGTGACTTTTGCCTGATCAACCTTTTGCCTTTTCCACCGCTTCATCCTGATTCCTGATGTGTGTTCCTGCGTAACTGTGCCAAGCAGCAAGCCAATTGCAATACAGAGTTTTGTTTCAGCATTGTACTGCGAGGCCCTCATGCCAAATTAAATTCTTTCAGCCGCAAGCTTGCTCTTTCCTGCGCTGGGCTGCATCGCCGCGTCCCCATTGTCGTCTTCCCCCAGCATTTTGCGGTTTGCCACACCAGCAGCAAGGAGGCACACTTTGATCAGGACCGTCCGTCACCGGCAATACACTTGCCGAGATCAAGATCCAGCTTGCAATAGGGAAAGAAAGATGGCACAGATGGCATCGTTATCAATACCAGCCTCTATCTTGGAGGATCCAGCGATCAATGCGGCCATCGAGTCGATCCTACCCTCGGCGTACAATTTCGAGATCCACAAGACGATTCATCACATTCGAACGCACCAATGTCGATCGGTCGCGCTCCAAATGCCAGAGGGCCTGACACTTTGGGCCACTGGTATTGCGGACATTCTCGAGCGCTTCAGCGGCGCAGACATGACCATCATGGGCGACGTGACATATGGAGCGTGCTGTGTCGATGATTACACTGCCTTAGCCTTGGGCTGCGACCTGCTCGTCCATTATGGGCACAGTTGTCTCGTCCCAGTTGACCAGACTAAGATCAAGACTCTGTACGTCTTTGTTGAGATCAGTGTCGATCGCTTACATCTTGCCGAGACGGTCAGAGCAAACTTTCCGAGTGACAAGGAGCACTTCCGACAAACAGTTCTCGGTGCAGAGACTGTTGTGCCAGAAGGAGGCAAGGCTCGCATTGAGATAGGCCTGGAAGCTGGACAAGCAGAAAATTTACAGCACAGCTCAATTCAAGAGCACACACGATCGCGACGTTCAACACATCTTGCACTAGTTGGCACGGTTCAGTTTATCAACGCCATCCAGGGACTGAGGGATGCGCTGGAAGAAAGCGCACCCCAAGGATCATTGTTACAACCTGATAAACCTCTTTTGACAATCACTGATGGTACTCAAGAGCCTGATCAAAAAGCGTACAATCCGTCTACGTCACCAAGCTTCAGCACCGGGAACTATATTATCACGGTGCCTCAGATCAAGCCTCTTTCCCCTGGCGAAGTATTAGGCTGCACCTCCCCCAGGCTGCCTTCATCCTCAGCGGACCGTGACGGGGTAGACGCGATAATCTACCTCGGCGACGGTCGCTTCCACCTCGAGAGTGTTATGATCGCCAATCCCCGGATACCCGCTTTCCGTTACGACCCGTACACGAAGCGCTTCATGCGCGAGCTCTACGACCACAAGGAGATGCGGAGCATGCGTGGACAGGCTGTGCAGACTGCTAGAACAAGCATCGAAGCTGTCGCGGACCGAAAAGTCGACGCTCGCGTTGCAGGGAACGCAAAAAACAGGCACGCGGACCCGGCTTGGGCGGTCGTGCTAGGCACGCTGGGACGGCAGGGATCGACTTCCGTTCTCTCACACATCCGCTCAATGCTCGCGAGTGGTGTCTCTGACGATGCGAAGCAGACCGGATCAAACAAGTCTTTTGGGAAGGGCGCGGTCCCCTCCATTCCGATTTTACTCTCCGAACTCTCACCTCAGAAACTCGCTCTTTTTGGTTCCCACATTTCGACATTCGTACAAACTTCATGTCCACGTCTATCGATCGATTGGGGGAGTGCGTTCGAGAAACCGCTTCTGAGCCCGTATGAGGCTGCTGTCGCGCTCCGGAAAACGCGCGGGTGGGACGTTAATGTGGATGGCCTCGGGATGAAGCGGAGGCCTCTTCAAACACAGGCGGAGCGATCCCCTGCAGGCTTGTCGAACGAAGGGTCTGTCGAGCGGGCCACCGAGCATGTATCGGAAGGAGATATGGAAGGGGACTACCCGATGGACTTCTATGCAAATGACTCTCGAGGTCCATGGACTCCCCGACACGGTATGAATGCACCACGTGCGAAGACTGGCAAGAGCGCATTAAACCTGGCCATCCTGAAGCGTACCAAAGCAAGAATGGCGGAGCAGCGCGCACTAAATCAGCAACGCGAAGCAGGTACCGCGGCAACCGCATAGAGGCTCAAAAGATATCGCGAAGTTGTATTTGATGCTCCTACTATATTGTACTCGCGTCAGCTGCTTCCATGGGAAACAAAGACTTGAGGGTACATGCTCTGGCCAATCTTGAGAGCTCGAGCTACCGCCTTCTCCGTCTCCTCGAGCGCCAGCTTGACGCGTTTTGCGCCGCGACCCGGCTGTTTCTCCTCGGCAAGCTTGGCGACCCCATCCGCTCGCTCGCCCGAATTCTTGAGGAGTGTAAGCATTCTCACTGCTCGTTTTTGTCGCTGCGCTGGAGTCAGCGGCTTCTTTTCCGCTTCATCCTCCGCCTTGATGGCCATACCTGGCGGGGGAGACGGTTGTGGAGCGACTGCAGCCCAAAACTGTCGCAAAAACTCGGTTGTCGCTGCATGGCAAGATATTAAATGCTGATGAATGCTTTCCGATAGGTCGTCTGAGGAAGTATATATTACGCAGTCAGTACCAACTGCTCGCCTGCAGGAGCATTTGCAGTACTCACTCTCAGATATATCTTCACTGCGGGCCTCTTCCTGCTGTTTCACACGCTCGAGGATGGTGTGCATGGCTCGCTCATTCTCTTTGCAATTGGGAACGTAGCCGCCCATCATGCGCGTAGTTGAGTCTGACCAGTCCAGAAGCTGGCCCTGAACGGATCTCAACAAATCCTCCAGCACTTCCTGGCTAACATCGCCAGTTTCAGAGCCTTCCCGATCGTGGGTACCTTGAAAGAATCCTTGCTTGTCCTGAGAAACCTCAAGCGCCCTAGTCCCGCCACGCTTTTCCTCTTCAAGCTGGTTGATGACGATCTGGTCGTAATGCTGCCGTGTACGGGAGATAGCTTCGTCTAGACCTCGATTCGAGCTGGCGCTAGCGGCCGGGACTGTTCTTTCGCCAGAAGGTCCTGTGACTCTACTCCAGCTGGCTCTGCCTTGCTCACCCAAAGCAGAGTCGAGCAGGCTGCCGGAATGCTCGTTGAATCGGCGAAGCAAAGGAAGCGCACTCCTTTCCGCCCCTGCTCGCATGGGCCAGTCCTTTGTATTCCCTGTCTCGCCGTGATCTTCTTCGGTAGCCGCGAGGTCCAAGAAGTTGTCATGGGCATGAAATTCGCGCTTTGATTCGAGCCCGTCGTCCTCCACGATGTCATCTAAGTATTGGTCAAAGATAAGATCTGCGCGGACAATGTGCTGTGACGCTGCAGATCGCGCCGAGGTGCGCAGCCGGTGGTAAAGTCTAGATTGGAAGTAGCGCGTCCAGAAGGTCTGCTCATCCATCTGTAGGATGTTGGATGTGGTCAATCGTCAAAATCCGGGCCAGCGTGCCAGGAAAGAGGACGCCCACCTGTTTCGGTACTAGGTCGTTGTATGCTTTTGCGACCACGGGGTACTGCTCGAAAACATCACGAACCATCTGGGCACTGAGATTTATCTTCAAATTTCCTTCTTCATCATTCGTTGGCTTGGGGTCCGCGATTCGTGCATTGCGGCCTTGTCGCTGCTGCATCAGCGCTCGTTCTGAACGGAGCAAGGCTGATCTTGTCGGATGGGACCAGAACTCTGCGTCCCTCATAATACCGCTGATAACCAAGTCGGCATGGAGTGACTTGAGTTCTGGGTTGGCATGCAAAATTGAAATGCGCAATTGCAGCTCCTGTTCCCGCCGCTTTACCTTTTCCTCGGCCGTCAAGGGGGCTGGCACTGGTGCCATGGGGACTGTTTTCGAAGAGCTATTGTCCTTTGCGGCTGACTCAGGTGCAGACGAACAGCCATTAGCTGCCTCCTTGCGGTCGTTGGAGCGCTCTTTGAGAGATTCAGATGCCCCTTCTCTCTCCTTCTTGTTATTCTGGGCGATCCCATATAGTCTAGTCTTGAATTCTTCTCTGTCATTAAGAGCCCTTTCTCTACCCTCTGGTGCGGTAAATGTGAATAGAACATCTCCCTTTCCGAGGACGCGTAATCTCTCTTTTTCAGGATCCTCTGGTTGGAAGAAGACAATCTTGAGGCTGAATGTTTGGGACTCTGGCTTGGCGACCGATGCAAGCAGCTTCTCAATATGCTGCAATGGAATTGTGATCGATTGAGAGGCCAAGGAAGACTGAGTCGGAACCCATCGCAGCATGTGAGAGGACAAGACCAGCGTACCGCCGATCTTAGCATGAGAGACGGAGGCTGCAAGGCTGCTTGAAGATGTGGATGGTGAGGTGTCGGTTGCCATCTTGTGGATTGCGAGGCTTCCAGCGGCTTGATGCAGCCCTATCGTCCAGTCCCGTAAGGTCACAGTTGATTCGGACCGGCTGGTTGCTGTTACTATTGTTGAGACTCACTGATTTGGCGAAAATGCTGATGCCAGCTGCAGATCTGCAATATGGCAAGCTCAGATTGACTCCACTAGAGGAATGATGTTCAATGATTCAGTCACCATGAAGTACAACCAAGGTCAAGATCGTGTTTGAGCCCATGTAACAAGTTGGAGGCCGGAGCCTCCGACAATCCAGGTGATTCGGGGCAAAAGTATGAAGCAATGAAATGCAACAAACCTTTCGAAAGTTGGCTTCGGCTGAATTCCTGATCTTCATCTTGAACAACTTCAAATTTCAGATCTTAAGTACGCAAAAGCGACCCGAGCTGAAAGTGTGAAAGGATTTCGGCTTGTGTGCTCGGGGGAATTGTCGAGTCTCATCTTGCACGGCTTTCGACATGCCGACTGCTCTTGTTCATTTCCCGGCCTTGACGCGCGCGGGCGTGGACGTCCCTAAATCATCAAAAGGCTTGGCACCCTCAACGTTACCATCGGTATCTTACACACATGCAGCTGCTTTGGGGGCCGCAAAATCTGTGCTTGAGCCAGAGTCTTGGACCGTGATAGATGGTGCCGAAAATATAACCGTCGGACCTGAAACGACACATGAATTATACCTGACCGACTACGATCTCATTCCGTTCGAGCAGCTGCTCGGCGCTGGTGTCTCCGTAAACTCGAAGCCGCACCAGGAGTTGGAAGGCGAAACGACCAGTAGCGATTCGGTGCAGCGATCGAACCGCCAAGCGCAATGCAGTAGCTATGTCATTCGAAAGGCTCTTATTCGCAAGCATCACCTCGCAAGCACTCTTCATTTGCACTCGGTCAAGCAGAAATCGATTTCGAGCATTGGAACAGGAAAGACTGCAGAGGATTGCACGCCAAGAACATGGCACATTGAGCTACAATATGCAGACGATTTGGATGAACTCTTAATTGACGAGCTCTATGACTTGGCGCAGAGCATATCTGAGGCTAAGGAGCGACGGGAAACAAGGTGGTTCATTTTGAAGCCAGGGATGTCGGATCGAGGACATGGAATCAGGCTCTTCAATAGCATCGAAATGCTGAGAGCTGAGCTCGAGCATTTGGACGCTGAGCACTCCGATGAGGAAGATAGCCAAGCTGGCGATAATGATGATGGCCGAGCAGCTGGCGGCCACGATGACGAAGATGGCATGCTCGGCCAGCTCAGGCATTTTGTTATTCAGGTGAGCTGCGATCAGCCTCGTCTTACTATTTAAGTGGTAGCATTTGCTCAATCTCTGTTTCTTCGGTCTCCCTTCAGGAATATATCTCACGACCTCTCCTTCTTGATCCCCCAGTACTTTCAAATACAGACTCGCTTCTGAAGTCACAAGTGGGGCAGGGGCGGAAGTTCCATCTGCGAGCCTATGTCCTCTGCGTAGGTGGCTTACAAGTATACCTGTTTGACGAGATGCTAGCCCTGTTCGCACCGGTACCGTACACTTCTCCGTCATACTCCGCTGAAGATTATTCTTCCGATCACGTTGACTTGTCCGCACACCTTACAAATACGTGCCTACAAAATAAAGAGGCTATCAAGCGTGGCGGTCGGCCATCGGAGGAGAATGTTCACCTTTGGAGCGATCTCAAAGGCACGTGCGTGCGCCAAATTGGCTCTAGCGACGATTCACGGCACTTGACGGATGAGCACCTCACTCATGTCCACCAGCAAGTCGCCGCGACTGTCGGCCAAGTCTTCGAAGCTTGTGCCAAGGCAGGCAGCATCCATTGGCAAATGTGGCCGAACGCGTGGGAAATCTTTGGCGTGGATCTGCTTGTAGGGTGGGACCTGCAAGATGAACCTACGCAAGGACCTGATGAGGACTTCTCCAAGCTTAGAGTGTGGTTACTGGAAGTGAACGCGGTGAGTCGCTCCACGAGAAAAATATGATGGACGGGATCTCACATCTTTGGATTTCTGAGAGTAGCAACCTGACTTTGCTCAGACTGGAGAACGACTGAGCTCGATCGTCGATGGTGTTTTCAAGCGCAGCTTGGAGATCGCAGTCTTAGGAAAAGGGCCTCGCCAGGTGAAATGGAAAGTGGGACAGAGTCGCAGCGGTATGACACTGTGCTTCGATGAAGAGCTCATCAAAGATGTATGATGCGATTATGAAATGAGTGTTGTTCAATGCAAACGCGCAGATACAATACATGTGTTTGGTGCCCTCTGAGTTGACAAGCGCACGCGGTTGATGAGGTGTGCAGTCTTAGAACGCAAACAAAGCTGCACCCTTCTTGCGGCCGAACGAATAGACGACAAGGCCACTTCCAAAGAGACCAACCGTGATGCCGATTGCGACGCTGACCATCCTAAAACCAATGGAGAGACCGTTGGAGTAGAGATCACCGTCTGAGCCTTTGTACGTCATGGCTAGACCACCGGCCATACTCATGCCTGAGGGCACCAGGAACAGGACGGCGACAGCCATTGCAGTGAAGGCGGTCCCGCGGAAGATCCTCGAGTATGCATTGCCAAGGATACCGATAATGAAGGAACCAATGGCGGAGACGACATCCGAGCGGCTAAAGATGAAGTGATTCGCGAGCAAGTTGCAGGCGAAGCCGATGCAAGCGATGATGATCATGACTGGAAGCTCCTTGCTCTTCCATGGCTGCTGGTTGTGCATGCACAGTAGCAACGAGAAGAGCGGGACGAAGAGGAAGTTGAACCATGCGCTGACGTTTGACTTCCACCAGGGGTCGCCCAAGTCACGCTCGCAGTTGATATTGCCAAGTTTGAGCGAATTGCCGCTCCCTCCTGTCCCGTTTGTGAATGAGAAGGTGCCATTCCACATCGGCATAGTCTCATTCGCGAGAGTGAAAGAGCCGGACACTTCAGTGGACGAAGTGAGTGGCACGTACATCGATTTGCGCGCCGCCGGGTCTAGCAAGAAGTAGAGGTCGGAGCCAATGGCGATGCCAAAGCCGAGGAAGAGAGAGTAGATGATTGCATAGACCATACGGACCGAACCGGCGATCATATTTTTGCTGGCTAGCTCAAGAGAGCCGCACACTGGGCAAATGAACAGGATGTTGTCAGAAACTCATTCAAAACGCGTTCGACCAATCCCCACTCACAGATGATGTAGCCCGGAAGCACGAGGACAACACCACTAGACGCAATAGCCTGATAGCAGAAGATATTGGTGGTGCTCAAGCCGCGGCTGACGAATGAGATGAGAATGGCGACCGAGATTTCGAAGATGTTTGAGTACATCGCGTTGTTCTTGGCAACACGAAGCTGCAGGAACATCAACAGAATCCCGAAGCACGCCGACGCCCAGGCATCGACAAAGCTGCCGCCGAACGACAGAGGCGCAATGACGCAGCACAAACCGCCAGCGATCAAGATGCGCGTCCACACGCCGTAAATTGGTTTCTGTTTGATCAGCTTGGTGAGCTCGGCTGTACCTTCGTCGACACTGCATTCGTCGTGCACGACGCGGCGGTAAATGGTGTGAACCTCGTGCAGCTGCCCGAGCACCAAGGAGCTGCTGCTCTTGACGAAGTGGGTCTCGGACGAGTGTTTATCGATGTCCCCAAAGGAAGCAATGACAATACCGGGGAAGTGGACAAATTGTGCATCGACTTCCAGGACTGCTGCGGTGGCATTGAGCTGCGACTCGATTCGATGCGACGGAGCGCCAAACATCATGAGCGCTTTGGACAGCTTCAGAATGAATTTTTGGCGCTGTTGAACGTGGCTGACGTGGTAGGAGATGGTGGTGGCACTCTTCCGGCGGTCAAAGCTCTTCCGGCGAGGAGGTGTATATTTGTCGTCTCCATCGTCATCATCCCCACCAAACTCCAGCTTGAGATTGCCAAGGCTGACACGACGACGGTTGGAAGGCCGCTTGATCGTCGGGTCACCTGTCTCCGAACTCCAGCTGGAGCGACGGTGGTCGAAATTCTCCATCTTGTCACGCTTGAGCTGCATGCTCTTGCGCGTCAGACCCGTAAGACGCGGATCGTTCTCGTCCATTGCGTCATCGTTGATATCCCAGAAGCTGTCACGGCGCTGAGCAGTTGGGGGTGGAACTGGCTGGGCGCGAGGCACCGAGTTGGAAATGGGCAGTGTAGGAGGGTGCGACACTGTGTCCATGCTGCCTGACTTTCCGAATTTGCTGTACACTGGAGAGTTTGGGTCACCATTGAGAGTTGCATCATCGCTTTCGTCGTCAGTGTGGGTATGGAACGACGGCCCAACGACGCCTTGGCCCGGGCTGCTACCAGATATGGCGCCATACAGGCCCATGAAGGTCTTCGCAAGGCCATTGCCGGCTGCACCACCAGCAGTAACGTTTGCAGGAAGTCCTGGGGAGCCTGGGCCGACACCAACGCCTAAGCGGTACGAATTTTTGATGACGTCCGCTTCGGATGCATTACCTCTAGCAGCGCCGCGCTCGAGAGAGTCGTCGGAATTTTTAAACTGCCTGAAGTTCTCGACGCTGTCTCCGCGACGGATAAGCGCAGGCTTGAGCATCGGTGATTTGACGCTACCCGACGCAGTCACGCGCGGAGAGAATGGCTGAACCATCGATGGAGATGAGAGCGGGTCGAAGTGCTGGATGTGCGGCGAGAAGGGACTTCCAGTTGGAGGAGGTTGGCCGCCAAAGCCACCCAACCCGTTTTGACGAGCTCCAGGCAATGATGGCGTAGCCGGAGGAAAGTTTCCGCTGGTCTGGCGAGCCACAGTCGGCTGTGGGCGCGAGGGCAGTTCGAGACCATGAATGTTGCGAAAATTGGGCCCTTGTGGCTGCTGCTCTTGGGTGAAGAGATTCCTGAGCTGCGGTGCATCTTGGGTATTGCTGCGACCAGTACTGTCCGGATCAGGGCCTGACGTGGATGGAAGATGCTCCCGGTTGACCGAGCCAGTAGTAGGACGACGCTCTTTGACACTTTTGTACTCGAGGACGTCGTCCATGTCAAATTCAGATTCAGTGACCTCGGAGTAGCTCTTGGCATCGTCATTGTGCTCGCCTTTGTTGGCGATCCTGAATGGTTGCTGATTGCGGTCCGATTCGGAAGGAGAACGTTCGAGAGGGCCAATGTCACGCACGGAAGCATAGGATGCGACAGAGGGGCGAGGCACGGAGATGGAATAACCAGGCTGGAAAGGTGAGGAGCCTTGATCGTTGCGTGTTGCAGGAGACGCCATGGGTGAGGCATGACCCTGCTGCACAGCAGCTTGATCAGCCATAGCCGCGCGCATGAGCTCCATGTCGATGCCAATGCCTCCCGGTTGGCCACTGTCTTCAGAGAAGCGGACGCCACGGCCTGATGAGCCCGTGCTTGAGCGACCGCGAGACATGGTCACCTGCAGGGGGTACATAGAGTAATCGCGAGATCATCAGAGTCAGGGCCCTGAAGTGGATAAGAAAGCCTACTGCTCGCGCTCACTTGGTCCTGTCTGTCGTACTCTAGATGCTGCTTTCTTCTTTTTTTTCTGTTGGTTTTGCAGGTCCTGGGTGCCCGCCCCGAAGAGCCTCTAGTGCCGTTGGCTGTACCGTTACTCGACTTATCTCCTCCTGGGTCTCGAGACGTTGATCAGCTAGTGCCTGCCTAGCAAAAGATCGAACGTGATTCAGATCCCTTCCCACACCGTCTCTATATGTCGAATGGTTGCTGTACTATCCCGCTCCAAGGCAAGGATGCAGGGGCTGAGGTTGTTGATTCGATGAAGACTTGCTTACTTGCCAGTTGATGGAGAACCGGTCTCCAATCTGAGCAAGGAGAGAAAACCCTGAGACGACTTGCGCTGGATAATCCTCTCGGTGTTGAGGAGTGAGTGCGGGTGGATGGCGCTATTGGTCCCTTCGGGGCTGCGGAAAGGACCGATTGCAAGGAGAAGTAAGCGTGTGGATTGAGGAGAAATGTAACAAATGGATGGTGGTCGTTCGAAGGGGTAAAAGTGGGGAAACTTGTCAGCTCCGACCATGTTTATAAAGAGCATCCCATACTTCCATAAGGCTCAGACTACTCACCGACTGGGCTACGATTGACAGGCTGAAGCTTCTGCCTAGCCTGACGACGTACGAAGAGATGGTGAGGGATGTCAAGAATCAATATGTTACTCGAGCCGGCTGGAGATGTCAATTGTTGTCTTCCATTCCTGCTCCAGGAGCGGGTTGAACCTTGGCCAATGTTTGTAGAGATCATTAGCAAGCTTTGGGGGCGGGGCGCTTAGCCAGCATGATCGGAACCTTGGGCCCATCGTCAGTCGACCGCGATTGGATGCTGTACAGAGTGTCACAGTGCCTGTCTGAAGGTACGGCAACGCCTGCATTCGTACTGAGACATACCCCAACGCTCTGATGTCATTGGAGATGCCACCACAGCCATACCCCTCGGCATTGGCGAGGCGTGTCACGTGATCTTCCCCGCGCCGCGACGGGCTAGTCGACTGCCTCACATCGTGCTTGCCCTCAACCGCCGGTGCGAACTCATGGCACACGCTCTTACATAACGGCTCCACCCACACTGCAGCCGAATGTCAGTACCTATAGGGCAGAGGTGAACAAAGGAAGATCAACGGTCCTTCCAGCCGGCTAGAACAGAGATGAGCAAAGAGTGCAGCTTATGAGAGTGGTGTACCCAAGCGAGCTGCTGGATACTTGCAACTGGTCCGAAGGGGGTAACTGCGGAAGATCATTACCGGCTACCGCTCGATCAGCCGAAGTTTCAGGCACTCAGCCACCCAGTGCCGAGACCAGCATGTCGTGTCGCAGGACGGTGCCATTGGGCAACCGAGCACCCTAGTCATCCACCTTGCACCATGACGTCGTGCGCAGAAGCTTTTGCCCAATCAGTCGTTGACCGTTAAAGCAGGCCACGAGAAACAACGTGGACGAATGGGGCTAAGCCGTTAAGAGCATGTGCCATGGTGAACTCGGGCGGTTGAGGACGACCACGATGTGACAGTCGACTAGCCCGTCGCGGCGCGGGGAAGATCACGTGACACGCCTCGCCAATGCCGAGGGGTATGGCTGTGGTGGCATCTCCAATGACATGAAAGAGAGAGCGAAGTCAACGTCCCTGATATCAGCTCGGAATGGCTCAGAGTGCGGACTGCCGAAGCATTTGGATCAAAAGGGCATTTCAACGTTGTGTCAAGAGTCTTTCGGCTGTGTCAGCCCGCTGCTGCGAAGACGTACCGTTTCCAGCTGTTGCCTTGCCGTCCCGTGCAGGAGCAAACAAACTTGTAGAAACATCAAGGCGTCGTCGCTTATTTGTCAAACATGGTGAGGCACAGCGGCGCTGCATTCGCCGAGGTACACTGGGCAGGCATGTTGGGCGAAGCTGGCTGCTGATCTGATATGCATCCACGTTGGTTCGTTGATAGTCTGAGCACCCAGCCTTCACAATGGCAGCCCTCTGCTCCATCGGAGGCATCATCGGCTACTCTCGCACCCGGTCTATCCCCTCGCTTGTGGCTGGTATCACCGTCGGTGCACTATACGGTTTCGGGGGCTACCGCATTAAGAAGTGAGCCTTCATGCTGATGCATGTGCGCGTCGAAAGATACGAGGGAGAGACATGCTCATGTTACAGTTACGGGCTTCACAGCGGTGGTGACTACGGTTACGATATCTGCGCTGCAGCATCTGCAGTTCTGCTCGCCAGCTCGCTGCCGAGGGCAAGGAAAGGTCCAGTTCCAGCCGTCCTCACCGCCACGTCACTTGCAGCTGGCGCTTATTACGGCAAGCAGGTACGCCCAGACTCGCATCCGCATCATCTAAGCCGAACATTCCCCCGGAAGAGCTCATGCAATATGCTGCGCTTTTACAGGTCTACGATTTCCGGAGCTAAAGGTGTATCGTGCGATATTCAATCACGTATGTGCGGGACCATTGCTCATAATGGTGGTACTTTTCGTTGCCGGTTTAGCCCCTACTGGCTTGCTCTTTATCCCATCATCCTTCGCTTCGGCCACCTGTTTTGCTGCGATCCTGCGCATCACCTCCGACACCTCACGCGAGCCATCTTTCCTCTCCCAGATCTGCACGTACGTCTCGCCCAAAAAGAGCATCTGGCGGTTGATGTCTTCGACGATGAGGTCTTGGATTTGGTACCACTTTTCCTCTGCAGCGCGGTCCGCCTCGTCATCTCCCTCGCCGTCTGCATCAGCCTGAGACTTGAGGCCATTTGCGCCTTGGTCTCGCCCCTTCCTTTTTAAACGGTGACTTGCCTCTACTGGGTGTCCAAAAGGTTCCCCATCAATCCTGCTGTGAACCTGAACCCTCCAGACTTGGTTTTCTCTGACGCTACCCGCCGTCGCCTCGTGTGTGATGTTGGCGACGAGGTGGTACATTGTCGATATATCCTCGCTCTGCTCTCCCACCACCGTCTCCTTGAGATCGAGCCCCTTGACGGGAAAATTGACGATCGTGGGGTTGCGCTCCTCGACAAAGTTGTTCTTAGTGAAGCGACGGTAGTGCAGAATGACAAAGGGGGGTAGCCGCATCACCTTGAAGCGTCGGATCATTCCGCGTGCTTCCTGAAACGATATGCCATCATACTTTGAGATCAGCGAAGCGAGCGGAACTTGCGGGATGATGTTCTTCTCTATCACGTCCTGGAAGACCGGAGGCGGCGGCAAGTCGATCGCAAGCAGGAAGAAAGGAGAGAGATTTGTTTGGATCTCTGCGAGAAATGTAGACAACCGAGAAGGATTAGCTTTGCAGCTGAGCATCCGGTCACAAGTAAATCGTACCCTTATCGATGTTGAATTTGGCATTACCCTGCGCATCCTCTTGGCCACCTTCCCTGCGGCCATCCGAGTCAAGCTTGTCCCGTGGTCCGCCACCATCGTCGTCTAGCTCGATCCCGCTTCGGACGAACACTTTTTGGCTTTCCACGCGCACGACACCGCGAAATGTCGCCGAGATGATCGAGTCGCGCTTCTTTCCTCCGCCCAGATCCATGTGCAGCTGATTCAAGAGCCAGCCGAGGAACTCGACTGGGTCTCCCTGTGCAGTCAGCTTGAACCGCCCCTTGCTCGCCTTATTGACCTCCTGGAGAAATTCGTGCGGGCTGACTTGCGGTTTGAACAAGCGCGAGTTCCACACCTTGCGCACGAGCATGGAGAAGCGCGCAGCAAACTCAGATGAGCTCGTTGCATCGATTCCTGCGAATGTTTCAGCGTCTTCCTTGCGCTGCTGCAGTGGAAGAGCCCTCCCGCGGATGAGAAAATCGCGAAGAGGCTTGACATGTGCAAGGGCTTGAATGACGACGTTCATGTAGTCATTGCCCCCCAGATTGTTCATTCCAATGAAGCCTGGCTTATACGAGCGGCCTTGAAGGTCGCGCGAAGAACGTAAGTCGGGTGCATCGAGTCTGCGGACCTGACGCTCGGAAAACGTCGGATCTAAAAGGTATTTAATGTCCTCCAAGGCTGACAGGCTGTACTCGTCGCGCACCTGGGTGCCTTCTGGCAAAATGTAGACATTGCCTTTGCCCGGTTCCTCCAGCTTCATCCAGACACGATGATCCTCATCGACAGCGTGTTTGGAAGCCCATGACTTTGGTCCTCGTCCTTGAAAGTATTTGCCGCATATGAGGCAGGCGTAGACGTGCAAGGGAGATAGCGACACGGAGCAAACGCGCTCAAAGTCGAAGTCGAGGTGCTGCCGCGAGATGGTGTCAAGATAGAGCGTGGCATTGCGCTGAGCATTCTCTCTCTTTAGTGCCTCTTCCTTCTCGTTCGCAAGTTTCTCCCAATAGCTGGCGTCTTGCTGAGCGTCTGCCTCGTCGAGCTCTTCCAGCTTGCGTTTGCGGCGCATGAGCTCATCTTCGTCAAGCGCGCCATCACCAGCCTCCCGCGACGTAGCGTCTGTAGGTAACAGTTTTTTTTCGTCCGGCGGCGGTGGGGGTGCTACGAATGATGATGCAACCGGAGGCAAGGGCGGGCCATCTTCGGCTGGTGGAAGAGGCGGCTCCTCCTCTGGAGGCGGCATCGGGGGTAAGGGCGAGGCAGCTGTCGGCGAAGCGTCCTCGGTAGATGCATTGCCAGCAGCAGGTCTATCACCTAGATCGGAGCGGCGAGCACGCTTTGTTGCCCTGGGTGGCATGACTCACAAGCGATGACTAAGCAAGCCGGACCGGGACGATTGCTGCATGAACACAAGCGTACCTCGGTTTTCTCGGCAGAGTCGCTGCGTCTTGTACCCGGTCTGTCCTGGCGACAAGCAGCAACGATCCGGACACATGTACCGGGAGCTTGTTCCACGAAGAAACGGAAATAAACCTCCGAATCCCTGTCCCTGACGTGTGACGTGTATTCATGTCGTGTCAAGAAGCACATCCAAGATGGGCCAGCTCGCTGTGGCCGTGTAGTTGCTACCTTGACAAGTGCTCCGAGGCCGTTCCGCTCCACTTGGCTAAAATGAAACATCAGCTTGCAAAGTTGCTTCACTTGGCCTTTCGTCATTGTTCACCCAATCCATACTCCTGTTGTACAATGCGCCTATCACCTTCAGCATATGCAAATGCGAGTATGACTTGCTGTGCAGGTCACTCTCGCAATTTACAAACACGGTCAACGATTCATTTCGACCTGGCAGTCGCAAGGAGGCCACAGATACCTACTTGCTGCCGTTTAAGACGCGCGAATTCTCTGCATTCTCCAAGTCTGAAGGCTTGCAAATGATTCACATTTAGAGTGCGTGCACTCTTCATTCAGGTAAATCTTTAATCCACAGCAAGAAAAAGAGCCTCATCTAATGCATGGTCCTCTGTCTTGAAGGGCCATAGGAGCTGATTCTTCTCATCATCATATGCTTTCCTATAACACAACTCTCCCATCAAGGCTATGATAAATACCCATCCATTCCACGTATCAGTTTGCCTTGGACAATCATGTGCACGTTTTAACGTCTAGCTCGACCAAACTATTCGTGTTACATTCTCACTTCTTGTTCAATGGTCCTCAATACTCACATCTTCGTCGCCATTGTCAACATCTCAGTGGGAGATAAGTGCATAGGATCACAGTGGATGGACAGTTGGCTGACGACGTCTATCACCAATAGTGACCAGTAGGCTCTTTCATTGAAGTGCACGGGTATTAGCACCACTTCCGCGCCTGATGCGACAAATTTTTTCTATCCATACACCGCAACTAATGATCGACAGCCTGGAACCTTCATACGCATCTGAGTGTCACTTACCCCCATCGTTGAAGACGTTGAGCCCACGTTCAGCGGTAGTGGATATGCTTTCAAAATATGCGTATTGAGAATCATTATCATGTATATATTTCAAGCCTAGCTTGTCATTCAGGTTTCCAGTTCGTTCCACGGTGATTAGCAACCTGAGTCGATCGGGTTCGATCCTAAGGAGTCTTGGTGTCAGTTAATCCGTCATGCCATGCGTCGGTGAAGGGTTGAATGTCAGTGACACACCAGGCTCGTGCGCCGACAATGGCGTATGATGTCATCGGCCGACCGCTGGTGGTTACCACTTGCGGCCGTCGAAGCGTTCGGCAGCAGCGACAAGGGTAGCAACCACAGATCGGGTTCAGCTTCAATCAATCAGCATCCTTGTTTGCAATGTGGATGTAACATACACCTTGTATCGCATATATTGTAGTCCCATGAGTCTCATTGCACTCTCTTGATGTATCGAATCCCCAAAAAATTCACTGCAATCTCCCTCTAGAAAGTGACTCAAACTTGATCCCTCGAATTCTGGCACTCTGTTCTCTAGAGACCCCGACCTGCATACCCAAAAGTGGGCCATAATTACATATGAGTCCGCCCCGCCGATCTGCTCGCCATATCCGCGATCTTCCAGGTGTTCTGAGGTGCCATTTGCTAGAAGAAATTGGAAGGTGTCTACGATGAAATTGTCGAGGGTTCCAACCTACGGTGACGTTGCATCTCTCTGACCTCAATTCTTCGTGCGAAAGTAATTGCCCCCAGGAGTTGCTGAAATCTCTGCCTAACCATGATTTGCGACGGCACAAAGTACAAGCCTCTACGACCGTAATAAGCGAATTTTGGTTGAAGGTTCGATGAACGATGGGATAGTTGTTCAGTTCCGATGCCTGCAGCTATGGCGCCAATGTGCACGAGTCATTCGCCCAAATATTTGCACCAAGCCATCTCGTACGGACATGCGCGGGCGCACCAGCAAGTGCAATTGCAGGGCCATTCACTGGATCGTTTTCAATCTTGTGCACTTCTCCGTGTACCCTTCAAGAGCTCGCCGTCCCGTCTCTGCGAGCGCGTTGGAACTCATCGAGAATCTGGGGACGTCTGGCCGATAGCCCGCGTGCGCTTGCTCACGCTATTGCTGATGCTTCATCAAATTGATTAGAATTGTTTGCCTGTTCATCAGCGTCTTCTAACTGTCGATGATCATCATTTGATTAGCATCTTGCTGCAACAGAAAGCTAATCAGCGAGATCTAAACAGAGGTCAATATTTCGGCTTTCTCCTTACCAAGCGCCGGCATTATTTCTTCGACATTGCCCCGCTCTTCCCCAGTATTGTGACGGTTAAAGGGCATTCTAGTAGTACCTTGAGGGCTCCAGACTGGGTCATAATTGTAGCCTGTTCTTTACTCTCATTACGGCGCGCTACGCGCTCAGCTCGCCCGTTGAGGATGATGCCGCTGCTTCCTCGATTATGTCGATCTGTTGTTGTACCTTTGAGCCTTCTACGTTTCCTTTGGATCATATTAAAGCCGCTATAGAGCAACACGGTAGCACATGTATGCTCGTCCAGCCCTGTCTATCATGATACGGCCTTTGCTCATTGTCCGACATACGAAGACACAGGCAATCAAAGGGTGCCCAGAAAGGCGTGTATTCAATGAAGAGTAAGGTTTTATGCCTCGAATGATGACCGAGATCGAGATGGGGATCCTGGGTACTGTCCCCACTGTGTACAGTAAAAGAGAAAAAACAGGCGTATATGCCGTACAGTTGAACTCAGGAAGGATGAATAGTAGCGACGAAGGCGTGAAGCAACTTGTACGAAGTTGATGGATGCTTCGTATTGGAAGTGGAGAACATGGTCGACGGGCTCGTCCAGGTACCAAGCAACAGCTGATAAAAAAAACCAACAACCCTGTGGTCCTGCTGTCAGCAATGACTTCCACCTTTCTTTTTTTGCCTACTATACACGCTTTGTAATTCTTTCTTTTTGTACCCGCAGTGAGCGATTGAGTGCGTGCATGCACAGCGTGAAACGTTTGATCATCACATCATCATCTTATTCACCTCTCACATCTCGCATATCGCCGACATTACATCTCGCAGCAGGCCATCATCATCACAGAACCCAGCGCGAAGCCCCCAGCAAATCCAGGAGCTGCCACTCCAACAGATAAAGCAGCATGGATACCGGGCAGGTCATTACTTCGTCCACGTCTCATATAACGTGGTTGGAGCGATCGATCTTCCTAGTGTTAGCTTAACGCCGCGCCGCTTGAACGTAACCCTTGACCGTCTCGAGGTGTAGGACCGACTAAGCACGATCTGCGCACGCATTCAAATCTATGAAGCGAGCCTGTTGGACTGCGAAACGGAACACTGTACTTGTCCATCCATGGCAGTCACACGCTCAGAATGCCACCAATGAAAAATGCGAACGGAGCGCCGCCAGCGAGCAGCAGCGGCCCCAGCCCTGAAACGCAAGTGACAGGCAATGGCTTTGCTGTGAACTCACAGCCGCCACAGCTGATGGGATCATCATCCGGCGCACCATCAGGCGTACAACGGTGCTTTGGAGACGCTCAGCGGCGGCAGGAACACACCATCCGGCAAGGTCAGCCAGCAGCTGCCTTTGACTTCGATGCCGCTTTCGCACAGTGCACTCCACGCTCCAGGTCGTCGCATCGAAAACCGCAACAGCAGCAGTCACCCGTGAGTGCTTACGGTCCCTCACCTATCACTGGGTTTGTGCCCATGCAGCCTGCGCAAGCTGGTCCGAGTTCCACCAATGTCCCGACATACGCACATCCGGCACTGCACCCGGAGCACCCACTGCAGCTAAGCAGCTTTCCGACAAATGTGTTGTACCATCCAGGAGTCGCTCAGGAAGGAATGTTGATCGGAGGCGCTGATCCCTCCGTAGACGCTATGCTGCACCCAAGCGCCTACCACACGGCCGAAGGAGCCACTGCTACCCTCACGGATGCCAAGATCGTCCAATCCCAGCAGCCAGGCGCACTGCAGCATCCAACCCAGTCTGCAACATCAATACCCAGCTTCAATGCCAGAATATTTGCGCCTTCTGCTACTGCTACGACTGCAGAAGGCTCAAGGATCCCCACCGAAGCTCATCAGGTCACGGATGAAGGACGCGACGATGAGGGTGACGCCGCAGAGGCAGGTGGAACTGGCGGTGCAATTGCAAGAGGCACAGATGGCAAGGATATGGAAGGCAAGGCAGCATCGCATTTTGTTCGACGGCTATTCTCGTGAGTAGCTGCTCCCTGCACCGAGGGCCGGGAGGCATGCCAATTCACCGATCCATACCACTCTTTTCTGCTGCTCAGCATGCTGGAGGATGGATCTTGGAACGAAATCGTCAGGTGGTCGCTCAGTGGTACGAGCTTTGTTGTGGCCGTGAGCCGGTTATGCTTGCATTCATAAGGTGGAGAACGAAAAGCTGAGCTTTGACTGCTTGGGCTTCAGAATATGAACGACTTTACTAAGCACGTGCTACCACGTCACTTCCGGCACTCCAACTTTGCATCCTTTGTCCGTCAGCTCAATAAGTACGACTTCCACAAGGTGAAGAAGGACCCGGCCATGTTCGAGGCACTTTTCGGAATGGCGCCAGGATCGAGCAACGGCGACTGTAATCAGATGTGGGAATTCAAGCACGATTGCTTTGTGCGCGCAAGGCCAGATTTGCTGGATGAAGTCAAGCGCAAGATCCCGACTGGTAAGAAGAGGAAGGATGGAGAAGATCACATATACTCATCGGCGGTACCCCTGGGTGCTGAGGCAGCGGACATGGCTGCAGAAGACTACGCGGCCTTGAAAGAGCAGGTGAAAAGTTTGACGATAGTCCAAGATCAGATGACGAACCATATCAGCACCCTCACCAAGCAGTACCAAGGTGTGATCTCCGAGATGCTCACATACCAACGCAACATGTTTGAACAAGACCAGCTGATGCAGAACCTCATTCAATACCTCGTCAATACCGAGCAGGATCGGAGTAGAACCATCGAAGGGCCATCGCCCAGTACGGGTCTGCTATCCAATGACTCGGGTCCATTCCTTCAATCGAACGAAGCTGCCAAGCTCATCGGCTCATACTCTGAGGTTGCCTCAGCTTCTTTTGCTCAAATGAGTGAGATCGCCGTTCGCGCCAGTCAAGGCCTTTTCGGCGTCTCTGCAGCCGGATTACGAACATCCCCGTCCACGACAGTGGTTGATCGCCCAATTTCGCACAAGGGTCAGACATCGTCGTCCAAAACTATCTCACCCGCAGCAATGGCAACACCTGCGCCTACCAGCGTGGCCAATCAGACTGGTGCTGGCGTTGACCGCAGTTTTGCAACGGTCGAGACAGGCACGCCCTCTTTTTTCTTGCACCCGCCTCATTTTGACGAAGCACATGCGGCCAGCAGCAGCAATATCAGCAGCTCCGTATCCAACACGGAAGGCCCATCTGCCCCGGCTATTGTGACCGGGAGCTCAAAGGGAATATCGATATTCAACCCTACCTTCCTGGATGAGAATGCTGGGTTGAGAGTGTTTACCGTCGGCACGCTTCAAGCGCGACAAGACGCAGACAGTCTCAACAAAGGACAAGCGGGAGACTCTCCTACTGGATCCAGTGAGCCAGGCGCCAAAACAGGTTCCTCGACGACCAAAGCAAAGGCCCTGTCCGAATCTTCATCTCCGAGCGAGGCTGGCGCGCTGCAAGTGCTTTCGATCGACGAGTTGCCATATGGTATGCCGAGAATCGACAAGCGCTCAAAAGGAGGCTCGAGTCTGTTGGCGTCCGACGTAGAGGGTGGACCAAGTCCTGGTGACACTCCGGGGACCAGCGACAAAGTGCCGTCTGTTCTCCGCGTGCGCAGATCAACTTACGTCCCCGGCTGGGCCGTGCCCCCCCGCGTGCTGCTGGTAGATGATGATGCAGTCTGCCGCAAGCTCAGCTCGAAATTCTTGCAAGTGTTTGGCTGCGCCATTGACGTCGCGGTCGATGGCGTCAATGCGGTCAACAAGATGAACCTCGAGAAATATGATCTCGTCCTCATGGACATTATCATGCCGAACTTGGACGGTGTCTCGGCGACGTCCCTCATTCGTCGATTCGATCCGCGCACGCCGATCATCTCGATGACATCTAACTCGCAACCGAGCGAACTGTTTACTTATATGAACCACGGCATGAACGACATCTTGCCCAAGCCCTTCACGAAACAGGGTCTATTGAATATGCTTGAGGTGAGACTTACCTGTGGCAGCTTACGCGCCATTCTGGTGCGCCTGCTTACTCGAGATCTTTATCACAGAAACATCTCATTCATCTCAAGACGGTACAACAGCTGGATGAGATCCCGAGATCGCTCGGTCTTCCACCGGTTGAGAATGGCGCTTTGCACAAGGCGCTTGCGACGACTGCCCAGTTAGCTGCCTCCTCCTTGAATCAGGCTATTCAACTCGGACCCCAACCAGATCAACAGCAGCAGCAGCAGCAGCTCAAGGGGGACAGCACCTGCGATGCTGGAGCGACGCTGGCACTGGGGAGCATGTCGCGCCTCAGCTTTGCTTGTGCCCGCGAGCTTGACGCGAACCCACTCGTGTGTATGGGATTCTCGGACCAGGAGTGAGTCGTGACTTCGAGCGCTACCTAGCTCTTGCTTTGAGTGTGCATGGTTGACATGTGCCAATTCCTTGCCGCGCTAGGTACGTCTCTATGCTACAGAATCTCATTGCAGCCGGAAGTCTGTCGGACTCAAATCAGGGTGATCTATCGTCGACGGTAGCGGACGCGTTGGACGTGCTGCCAGGCGAGGGCACGGCGATTAATGCTCGTCGAGTTTCTCAAGCAAGTGAAAAGCAACAGCATCGGCAGCAAGCACAACAACAGCAAGCACAACAACAGCAAGCACAACAACAGCAAGCACAACAGGGACAGAAACAGCAACAGCAACAGAAACGTCAAGCTCCTGATAACAGCCCCAAAGGCAGCAAGAGCAGTATCGCCGGTCAGGGAGAGAAGCGCGCAAGGTTTATGGAGATCGCTTGATGTTGTTATACCGATCCGCACCGCGGGTTTTTGCACATTCGAGCTATGGCGCGGCCTTCCTAACACTTGGCTGATCGGGCTGCTGGCCCCGCATGCTTTGAAAATATGCTAGGTGCAATCTTGACGCATGCAATGTCCCTTTCTAATAATTGTGTACTGGTACCAAGCGTGTATAGTGCTATGTTGAATTTGGGAGATGCATTGGTCGTTACAATTATGCAGAAAGACCAGCCTCAATCAATCCCTGGTATCGCATGTGTGTAACTCTTGAGCCGTCGAAGGTGTTCTCTTCAGGAATATCGCCAATATGACTCACAATGTAAGAACAACAATCCCAGCCCACTCCCTATCAGAAAGAGGCACAACATCCGATTGGCCTGCCGATTCCGCTCCTTTGCCTTCCTTAGTTGTGTGTTCCCTTGGCCCACCTCTGCGCTATGTCCAATGCTCTCCTCCAGCAACTTGCCCGTCATCTCGCTTTGCTGGCCCAGGTGCTGTATCAGCTGCGTCTGCAGTTCCGCGATGGCGTACAGCTTCGACTCGGCCTGTTGCACTGACGCCAGGTCGCTCTCGAAAGACGAGAGCAGCGCGCTGTTCTCTGACTCGAACTGTTGGATTTGCGTGGGTGTCAACGTGGAGAGCACGTCAGATGAGGAGGTTGAAGGATCGCACGAGGACGTGAATGCGGGTACGAGGGACGGGTCAAGCTTGATGCCCTTGGTAGAACCCTGCAATGGGCCAATAGCGCTGCTCTTTCCGGTCACGTCCTCTTTTCCTCCATCTGCTCGCTGCGTGCTGCTGGACGCGGTAGCAGCGCCTAACCCTCGATCCCAGCCCTCGCGCGTGCGCCGGTTCTTCAGGTAACGTTCCTGCATGCCCCGCTGCCGCGTCCCTGCGTGCGCCAAGAGCGAGCTCAGGTAGTGGCAGATGCCGGAACGATGCAGCGACAATTGCGAGGAGTACGCTGCAGAATGTATCGAGGTAGGGGACGAAGAGAGGGAGAGGAGGATTGTGAGTGGGTTCGAAGCGGCGTGTGACGTCGGAGAGGTGCGTTTTCGGACTAGTGTGAAGATGGGGATGGCATGCGTGACAAGAATACGTCAGCTCTGCTGCGACCGTCTCTCGGCAGAGGAGCCAAGCAAATACATACTCTCTTCAGCTTTCTCCAGCTCCTTGATCCTTTCCATCAGCCGCTTGAGCATGACGCGCACCTGAAGGTCCAGCTCATCGCGCTGGCGCTCATCCATGCTCCGAACGTGCTTCCATCGCGCGAAAGGATCTGAAGATGCTGTGTCGCTTGATGCAAGATCGGCTGACGTCTCGGAAGAGGAGGTCGGCCTCACGCCGCCCACCCCACTGTTTACCATATAGACGCGCCGGATGGCGCCAAGAAAGGAGACGAGAGCTAGGATTGCGCGGTGCTGTCGCAGACAACATCAAATCCGAGGGTGCACTCAATACGTTTGTCAGCTGCCGCCCTTGTGACAAGAATTCTGGAGGTGATTGCAACGTACTATTCGTCTAGCCTCTGCAATCCACTCGCGGTCCGCATTCTTCCTTTGAAGAAGCGCATCCTTCTCCTTTTGTGTCCGTGCACCATCGATATTGTACACGTCCACCTTGCGCTGTTCTGGCTGCTGACTGTTTAGTCGTTGGTGCTGCTGCTGATGTTCGGCGATGAGAGAACGAAAGAGCGCAGTGCGGTTCCCTCTCTTTGGCAGCTGTGGGTTCAGTGAGGAAGACTGCGTAGAGGAGAGCGAAGATGAGCCGAGGCGTGACATGTTCACGTGGTGGCCAATGGGCCAGGCGGTCGTTCGGATTCTTTGGCTGGCCGGGGTCGGTTGGCACAAGCGCTTCCAAGTCGCCTTTTGAAGGGGCGGGAGCCTCGATTTGCATTAAAGTTGATCAGCGGCGATGCCGTTCCCGCACACGCTAATGGTAGGTGTCGTGGGAAACGTGGCCGTGCCAGCTTGCAGAACACTCGAATGCACATCCATCCATGCTCTGTGTGCAGGCATTAATCGCGTCGATAACGTGAGCCCGACGTTTGACATGTACGATCGATCGTGTTTGTGTGGCAAGTGTGGTGGTTGGATCGGTGCAACTCCTTAGCTGCTTACATAAGCTTCCTTCAGCGGAAACAAAAGTCAAGAGCAGAGGAAAGATGTAGTGATTGTGAACGGCTGCGAAAAAAGCAAAAAATCGCTTTCGAGCACTCATGGCATTTGCCCCATCTGCTGCTGGCAATCTTCTGAGGTCCAGAGCATGGTAGAGCAGCTTGCCTCGCGGACACGGGTTGCTGGGCATTGACACCTCGCACGCACACATAGAAAAGGTAGAGGTGCTGCTGACCGCAAAAGGTGGTCCTGGCCACAGCGTCTGTGAAAATGGCGTCCATCAGTCAGAAGAACGCATCCGGCCAGAAAGGCTCGTCGAAACGCTCCAGCGGCAAGTCCCGACCTGCCTCTACTTCCTCGCTCAATGCTCTTTCCGCCAGCGCCTCAACTTCTGCCAGCTCAGCTGCCGCTCTGGATGAGCTTGCAGCAGCCGGCGTGCTCTCGGCCTTCTCGCCCTTGGAGCAACACAGCGGGAGAGGCTATTTCGCGCTGCTGAGCCAGGCGATCGACCGCCATCGTCTGCGTATCTACGCTGTCAGTGCTTCTGAGGCAGGCGCAACCGGCGCAGTGGTAGGCTCATCGGGAGGGCGGTTGGTGGCGGACTACATCATCCCCAATGAGGCAAAGTGCAACACGCTTGCCTGGGGGCGGCTTAGCGCCGGCAGCTCGGCCAAAGCTGTGCCGAATGACCAACAGGCGGATACCAGCACAGACGGAAGCAAGAAGAAGAAGCGACGGAAGTCCAAGCCTGGTAATCATGTGACAGGAGAAGATAGTGTAGACCTCTCGCAGCCGAACGGCAGTTCCGAGGATACTCAGCTAGAAACGCAAGTGCTAGCTCTTGGACTCGACAACGGCCAGGTGCATCTGTTCTCCCCTTCTTTAGGCAAGACAACCCACATTCTCTCCGACTCGGAATTTTCAGCTGCATCGCACGGAATCCACGCCACTACCCTGCCTCTTGCATCGGCAGCTATGGCTGGAACGGGAAGGAACAAAGGCGTGCTGCATGTCGTTTGCAAAAGCCATCATCCCTTGCAGTTCTGGACTGCTTCGAGCGATGGTGTAGTCCGTGTGTACGAGCTTGAAACGCAGGAGCCCTTACATGGCAGAACAATCGCACCAAGCCGGCGTATAGTGCCGGAAGCTCAGACGGGCGTCCATATTGTCGCTCCCGCTGATGCGCCTGTATCGACTCCCCTTGCAAAGACGGTCCTCGTGGGTCACCACTCCATTCGACTCTTCCCTGCTTCAACCGCCTCGAAAGCATCCTCCATTCCTGCTTCTTTCGAGCAGCCCGACGCACCGCTTGTACACTTTACAGGCCATGCCACGCCCATCACGCACCTCGTCTGGCTCTCTGGCGACGCTGCTGAAGCCGGGGATCAAGTTGAAGGCAACGGTGCTCGCTTCGTCAGTGCTGCAGAGGAGGACCGGACGCTGTACATCTGGGATATCCCTTCCTTAGTGCCCACAGATGATTCGGGTGTCAAGAATGGCAAGCCGCTCGCGCTCATCACGCTCGATTCAGCCGCTCGGCACATCGAGTGCTTGCAACTTGCTGCATCGCAGGGACGGGAGACTGGGGAGCAGCTCCTTCTCATCGTCACGTCATCAGGTAGCGCGCAGCTGTACAGCATTCCCACTTCGTTTGATGCCGCTGCGACTACCGGGGCAGACGCTGTTACCGCCACCGACGCTTCTGGCTTAAGCACAAAGAAAAAGAAGCGACGTGCCAGCGCGCTCGCAGCATTGCCGACGCTGAAACCCGTCTCGCAGGTCCGCATCGTTAGCAGTGCCAAGGGAAGTACCGGGACGCTGCCGCTCGTAGATGCTGTCGCTGCGGCTGAAAGCACAGAGAACGGTGGTGCACTATCGCTTCTGCTTGCGAGGCTTGTCAGGGGTTCCAAGCTGGTGCTTGAACGTGCGGTGAGTTTCTTATCCTGCGACCTAGCCATCGCAGTCACCAAATGGAGTGGCACTGACTATGATGTTCTCAACGCATCGACGCACTTCAGGTCGTCCGCCCGGACGCTGCGGCGCCTTTCGCATCGCAGCTGGAGCTGACGCGGTCCGGGGACGCGAGCAATCTGCTCGTCTCGCTCGACGACGGCAGCGATGCGGCGCTCGGTGGTGGTGTCAGCCCCATGCAGCGCTTCGACGATGGCCCTTCCACCTCTGCAGTCGCAGCGGGTGGGAAGCAAAGCGTGCGCGCGGGAAGCGCAGCGGGCGCGGCGCTCTCGGCACAGCTCGGGCTTGTCGATGGCAGCAGTGCGATTCCCAAGGCGGAAGAGCTGGATGCTCTTATCGACGAGCAGGCCGAGCTCGGCATAGACCTCGACGAACCGACGCTGGCGCAGAGACTCAAGAGCCTTAACGTCCGCAGTTTCGGTCAGGGTGCTGCTGGCGGGAGAAATAGGGGGAAGAAATCGAACGAGGACGCAGGGCTCGATAATTCTGATGAAGATGAGGACGCGGACGATGCGCACGACAGCGATGACGATGGATTTGGACCTGCATCGAAAACGCGTGCTCTAACAGTTAAAGCGGGCGGCTCGGCCTCGCTTGCCCAAGCGCTGACGCAAGCGCTGCATTCGGGTGACACCACCCTGCTCACCTCATCCCTGGTACACGGAGACCCGGTGCTGATTCGGGGCACAGTCGCGCGTCTGTCGGGTCCGCTGGCCGTGCGGCTGCTCGAACACTGCATCGAACGCATGAACAAGGGCGGCAACATGACGAGTCGAGGGGCGCTAGGCAGCCAGCGGGCCAAGGCGCTAATCGAGTGGGTCAGGATCACGCTCGTCATTCATACGGCCTACTTTATGTCGGTGAGTGCATGGGTTATGCTGGCGGAGAGGTGATCGATTCGAGGAGGGTTGCTGATCGTTTGCGCATCTGCCCAGCTCCCGAACCTGGTCACGCGGCTGTTCCACCTGCACTCGGCGCTGCTGGCACGCCTGGCGTCGCAGGACAAACTACTAGAGCTGCAGGGCCGACTAGAGCTGGTGCTGGCGCAGATCGAGCTGCGCGCGACGTACGACGCGTCGCAGGTGGACGTACAGGGCGTCAAGGCGCGCGCCGGAGCCGCGCGCGCTGCAGCGTCCAAGGGCGGTAGCAAAAAGGAAAGCAGGAAGCAGGCGCTCGACCGGACGCAGGGACAGGTGTGGGTCGAGAGCGACGCGGAAGAGGAGGCGGAAACAGACGCGATGAACGTTGATGAGGAGGGCGATGACGACGATGACGACGTCGAGCGCGGGGACGAGGAGGGCGAGTTGCAGGACATTGCGCTCGGCGGTGACGAGGACGACTCGGAGGAAGAAGAGAGCGAGAGCGAGGACGAGGAAGATGAAGACGAAGTCATGGAGGACAATGCGGTTGTCGACACGCCTGAAGGCAGCGAGGAAGGGTCCGGGGACGAACGGGGAGATGCAGCTGAGGACCAAGAGGAAGAAGAATACGACGAGGACGCGGATGAAGCGGGCAGCCTGGATGATTTCATCGTCGACGACGATGAGGAAGCGCTCGATCAGGAAGGCGATTCGGACGACGAGGTGCGTATGCCTCGAGCTTCGTTCCAGATATTTGTGGACGCACTAACACGAGGCTATCGTCACTTCGGACACAGGACGAGAGCGAAGATGATGATGAGGACGAGGGCAAGCTGGCTCGGCATGGTCGACACACAGCACGGCAGGGAGGGCAACAGCAGAAGCACTCTTCGATGCTCGTGGACGATGAGGCAGAGGAGACGTCGGGCGAGGGCACAGGGCCTGACGAGGACTCGGTCGACTGAGGAGAAGACGAGACCGAACTATTCAAAAAAGGCATGATCGAACCAACAAGCCGCGTCTTGACGCATGCCATGTATGTAAAATGCATCCATCTCCAAACACTCTGTGCTTCCATTCAGCTTTTGTCGATGCGCCCATCGGTTGAGCGGCCCATGCCCCAACGCGTCGGGCGAAGTGAACGCCGGTTCGGTTTGCGGAAGGCGGTGCATCTCGCCGAGCGAGCCTGTGTTCGGCGAGGTGTGCTGTGCTTCCGAGTGGCAGGGTTCGTGCGCATCGCCAGGAGGTCTGGCATAGGCGCAGTCGATGGGATGCGGCCGCGGTCGACGGCTCATGGGTGCAATCAAAATGTGGGGGGGGTTAATGGTTGGATGGAAGAGGTCACCGAGTGAAAGAAAAAATAGAATAGAAAACATGAAAGCGGCCAACCCTAAAACATCCATATTCTTAGAGTGGAATAGTAGGATGGAGGGGCATTCATTCTTTTCTCTCTGAACAGTTCTTTCTTTTCATGCTAGACTGTACGTACGCCAAGCTTTACTCTTTTTTTTCCCGAGTCAAAAGTACGAGGCACGCACGGACCAACATGCTGGCTGTTCCCGTTTCGGCAAGTCAGAAGCGAGAATCCAGGTATTCCTGGCGGGGTTTTGCGCAGTTATCCGCCTAGATTCCCGGGGAATCTGGGTGCAGCATCCATGCGATGGCCAGGCGGAAGGGTTATGGTGGCTTGGATGTGAGCGAGCTAGCTGACAGCACCAAGGGAGCCCACCACGTACCAACCATGGCCGGAGCACTCAAGAGGTCATCATCCATCCTCTCTCTTCTCTCGCTGCATCCAAATCATGGGTGGCACACACCCTGCTGCATCTCCCACCAGCCTCGCTCGCGCGCTCCTTTTACTGGCAGCGAGCACAGAGTACCCGGCTCGTGTCGGCTCACCCCCTCTCTATCGTGTCCTGCATACACAGCGAGGCGAGGTGCGAGCATCTCGCTCACATGCCTGCCTGGGATACCGCCGTATCGCGACCTACCTGCGCGCGCGTCCGTGCCACCCATCCTCCAACGCTCTTCTTTGATCCGGCAAAGGTACAAGCTGGAAAAAAAGGAGCGGTGCAGCGCGATTCTGAGGTGGCGGTCCAAGGCACTTTTACGGAGACAAAGCGAACGTGCTCAAGGCGATACCGCTGTGAGCATTGCATACACCCGCGTGTCGCGCACCTCTCTTTGCTGAGATCCCCATTTCTCTCTTTCCCTTTTACCTGCGCCCTTTGCTGCCGAATCAAGCGCGAGAAATTATATTTATACACCAGACAGGCTGCCGCGCCCCGCCTATCACCGCTCTTCCTTGACCCTGCTACAACGCATCGCACATCCGGGCCGGAATGAAAAAGATGCCCGCCACATCCACCAGCAGTAGTGTCAACGGCGTCCTAAACCAGCCCCCCTTCAACCCCCCTCGCTCCGGCACTGCGGGGACAAGCAAGAGCAAAAGCAACGGTGGCTTTCCATACATCCGGGCCGGTTTGCGCGACGCACACGCCGCCACCGCCGTCTCTTCCTCCTCCTCCGCCTCATCGTTTTCTTCCGCATCACCCACGTCGCCTGCAAGCCCCTCTTTCTCCCCCCACCACCAGCAGCTGGCAGCGGCGTTAGCCGAGTACAACGGCACCGCTGCTCCTGCCGCTGGGCACCCGCACAGCAGCTCTGGCGCGTCCGTGCAGCAGCAGCACGTGCGCATGCGCTCTCCCTCCAGATCCGGCGGCATGGGCGCAAGCGCAGGAGTGGGAATGAGACCGTTCCCGCCAGAGCGGGAGCTCGCGCCATTCTCCACCGCGCTCAGCCCGCGCACGCGCCCGCGCACGCTCTCCAGCAGGAGCCTGAGCCTGCGGCGCAGCACTCCTACTGCCTCTCCTAGAGCAGACGAACGGCAATTGGACGGTGAGGAGCTCGCGTCTGCGCACAGAGGCACCGCGAGGAAGACCGTGAGCAGCGGAAACCTCGCCGCGAGCGCTGACAGCGTAGCCTGCCGAAGCAGCGCGGAGCCCGACAAAGTGCTGTCGCCCGCCATGACGCTATCCGTCAGCAGTGGCAGCTACAGTCCCAGTGGCACGCGCTCGCCACGAGGCGCTGCCGGCAGCCCTAGCTTTGGCCCTGCTGCCGCCGCCGCTAACTCATCCTCAGTCCGAGCCACGTCGCCCGCAGCCGCAGCCTCGCCGGCCATCTCGCCCGGCGCAGGTCGCGTCGCGCCGTGGAACCTGCAGGATATCCAGCACGAGAAAACACAGCAACACGGCTTCGATGTCATCGATTATCGCGTCTCAGCGCTGCACCCCGTGGTGGGGCCGCCGACGCAGATGCGAATTGGCGATGCGCGTGGGGAGCCGCTTGGAGATGCTGGTGCGGTTGTCGAGGAAGAAGAGGATGGGGAAGGTCGTGTGCATCTGGGCTGCGGGCGGGCAGAACAGGAGGACAAATTTACTCATAAAGCCGCAGATTCGCATGCGGATGTCGAGCGCCTACCCTCGCCTCCTCCGCCGATGCCGCCGCCCAAGTCACCGCGACATGTTCCGCGCTCGACGCGCGCGCTGTGGGTCGGCACTGCAGCTGCTGCGGTGCCGCTGCCGAATTTATGCCTCATCCCTGCTGCTGCTGCTATGGAAGACAGCGCAGAAAACAGAGGTGCAGAGGGCGAGAATGGAGCGGGGGCGGAGCGATCGAGCGCCGCCGTTACTGCAGGCGAAGCACACGCTGTGCGAGGGCGAAGAGGGAGTGCTGCTTCAAACGACACGATCATCGAGCCAAAGAGCAGCTGGTCGTGGCAAACGAACCTCCCCGCCGACGAGTCGACACCAGCAACAGCAGCATCCGAACAACATGCCGCCGTCGCCCGATCGGCCATCTTTTCCGTGGGCAACCTGCACAGCTCGGCCTCGCTGCCGCATGTCCACTCGCATGCGCAGTTCTCCCCCGCGCTACCGGCGAGCGCAAGCGCAAGCGGGTCTCTGCGCTCCACGGCTTTCCGCTCGATAGACCCGCAGATGAGTATAGACCATCCCTCCTCTGCTGCTGCAACGGGCACCCTGTCGCGCCAAAGTAACAACCTGCCAGTGCACGCGTTCATGTCGCTCGGCAGGCCGCTGTACAACAGGCAGCTCGACGAGCGCGAGACATTCATGATCGAAGGCGAGAACTTTGTCATCAGCGCTCCCGGCATCTCCCCCGTCATCGGCCCCGACGACAACAGCTCCTCCCGCTCCGCCGCTGAAGCTGCAGGTGCTGCTGCTACTACTACCACTGCAGCAGAGTTCAACGCATACGCAGATGGAATGCGGGTCATCGATGGCAAAAAGCTCGACTGGGCGCCCGAGCGCCAGCGTAGGCGCGAGAGGACGGATCACCTCGCCGAGGAGCAAGCCCAGCTCAAAGCCGATGCCAAAGCCCCCGGCTTCTCTAAGCGCTTCTCTCGCAGGCTGCAGGGCGGCAATTCCAGCATCGCCGAATTGGCGACTACCGTGTCGAGGAGCTCTCATGATGGCGTCGGCGTTGATATGGAGTGCCAGGATGCGGATGCGGTGAGCAACAAGAGCGTCGGCAAGAGTCGGCGCAGACAGAGCTTCTTTGGCGCGACGGCTGCAGCCGCTGTCAAAGGCAGGAGGTCCTCCTCGCCATCCAATCGCGCAGTGAGAGACGCAAGCATTGAGAAGGTCGCCTTTGCCAAGCGCGTCAACCGCCAGTCGATCGCCTGTCCGGGCTTGCAGCAGACCATATCGTCCGCCTACTTGTTGTCAGCTGCCACCTCGGCCCTTTCACCCGCAGATAGCGGAGGCAGCAGCAGCAACCCGAGCGGGAGCTACGCGATCAAGCCGCCAACTGTGCTGCAGCTGTTCGAAGCAAGCAACCACATCATCTTCAATGACCGCGGCACAGGCATCAAGTTTGGCGACCTCTTCAAGCAGCAGCGCGCGCTCGTCTTCTTCTTGCGCCACTGGTGGTGCCCCTTCTGCCAGCAGTTCGCTCAGTCACTCAAGCACATCGACCTAGCCCCACTCAAGCGCGCCGGCCTGGACATCGTCATCATCGGTCAAGGCAGCTGGCAGGTTATCACGTCTTTCAAAGCGGTACTCGGCGTTCCATTCCCGCTGTATGCGGACCCTGAGCGCAACGTGTACAAGTCCCTCGGCATGACGATGCGCACCAACGACCCCGGTCCTGAGTGCGCCGTGCCTGACTATATAAAGCACGGTATGACCAAGGCCACTTTTACGGCCATCAAAGTGAGTAAAGCGCCGCTTGCTGATCCCCTTGGCGCTCATGGCTGACGTCCGTATATCTCAACTCACTTTTTTGAACTTCGCAGAAGGGCCTCTTCAATATGCAGATCGGCTCCCCTGGAGACCTCAAGCTTCTTGGGGGCGAGTTCATTCTCGGTCCCGGCCTGCAGTGCTCCTTCACGCACCGCATGGTCACCGTCCGCGGCCACCTTGACGCGCATCGCATCTTAGCGCAGACAGGCATCGACATGACTGCCAAAGGCGCGCGCGACATTCTCGACGAAAGCTCCATCGCGGACCACGTATCGATAAGCAGCCGCAGTGTAGCCAGCTCGCAGGGGTTCTACAATGCACACGAGCACCCGGGCAGAGCGGAGCGCACGCGCTCGCTTGGCCGCAGCAAGGCCCGCATCACCAAGCTGTTCGGCGGCGGCGGTAGGAAGAACAGCGCTGAAGCAGCGACAGACGTGGAAGCCAGCGACACGGGGACTGAAATCGACGCAGATGACTTTTTGAGTCTGGGTCGCGCGCTTTCGTTCGATGGCCAGCGCGCTCCGGGTATTGCGCAGTCGCAGACCTCCTCTGTCCCGCAGTCAAGAAGGGAGAGCCAGTTGTGGAACCCTTTCAGTTCTGGCAAGCCCAAGGGCCAACGCCAAGGCCTCGAGCCGCCACCTATGCCGGAGAACGCGGCTGCCATTAGTGCTGCGCACGCTTCCAGAGTGTACGCTTCCGAACAAGCCAATGGCCACTCATCCGAGCCCAGTGAACAACCTGAGGCGCTCGAGGCGCTGGAAAACTCCGCATCCGCGTCCGAAGTGCCGGCCCCAGCGTCGGCGCGTTCCATCTCGGCGGTCAGCGCGGATGAATCTGTGGCTCGTGGGAGTGAAGACGGATCTGTTGGAGGCCCGTCCTCATTCAAAGAGCTCACCGCAGCTTCTCTCCGTCCCATGTCGAAGCGTGTCTGGGCCGGCCCTCAAGGCATGGAACACACTCCTAAACAAAGCGGCGATGAGATGCCTGACAACTGTGCTCGTCAAACATCTAATGGCAGTACGAGGGATGGGCAAAGTGACCTGATCAACACGGGGGATGATGAAGCAGCAGCGGTGGGTTGCTTTACTCTTTCGGACGTCTCGCGCACGCCATCTCAGATCCTCGACCATAGCATCTTTGTCCAGGAGGCCCCCGCGGATCAACAAGAGCAGAACAGTGTGTTGTCGCCGCAAAGTACCCCTGATGTGGCTTCTGCTCAACATTCACCTTCACTATCTTTATTCAACCAGAACGGCCGCTTTGGTTCGGTCAGCTCGGTCAAGTCTTTCTCTGCATACCAGACCGAACCCAATGACCCTTCGTCTCCACACGAAGAACGCGCAGCGCAGCCCCACTCGAGCAATTTCAAGGACCTTCCGCCCTCGCCTCTTGTGTCTCCCGGTTTCTCTGTCGTAGCTTCTGACTCTTTCTTGGGCGACTTGGATGCTGTCGACGGCTTTTCGCACCGGCCAGTGAGTCTGCAGGCGCATATGAGCTTGGAGGACCTGTACTACAAGCAGCCCGGCGAGATCTTTGAAGAAAACGTCAACGAAGATTTAGAAGTTGCGGCTGCCAAGGAGCAGAGCGCTGCCGAAGAAGACGGCGGCGATGGCTCAGACCACGACGGCTTTGAGCGCAGCCAAGACGAAAAAGACGGGAATGACAACAAAAAGGAGCAAGAGCAGCTGGAAGACGGTGAGGTTGACGACGACCAGGCTACCATCGATGCTCATGGCGCAAATCAATCTCGGACCGGCTTGGTCCAGGCTGAGTATGACTCGGATGAGGACGACCTCGATGCTATAGCGCCTGATGAAGAGGAATGTGACAATCATCGGCCATTGCTCGGCATTGGCCTCGGCGTCTCGAGCATGCGCCCGACTCTGTCTCCAACTCCTGAAGATGAAGAGGAGGAGGAAGAGGACGATTCTGGAAATGAGGACGAGGGTGCTCGCCAACAGCGAGGCCAACAGACACCTGACACGTCACCAGCCACTTCTTCCGTGCACTCTTCGCCGTACAACATCCTGGGAAAGCCACATGGCAGCGGACGCTTGCATTTGAAAGCTGGGAGTAGCCTCGTGCGCGCTCCCAATGAGAACCTTGGAACGTTTATGGAAGAGGAAGAGGAGGAAGAGGATGACGGGTTGGAAGAGGAGGTCCGACGACGACGACCTTGGACAGCTTGATGGAAATGTATTAGACAAAGCTTGTATCACGGGTTAAGTTGAGGCGCGCCGTATCTCGGCCGATTCGCGTTCCATTCGTGCCGAATTGAGTGCAGACTCACTATTTACTGCCCGACTTTGCCTAGTGTCCCCACATGTTCACGCCAGGTTACACGTGTCGCCCACCACTACACATCTGTGTGGCTTTGCCAAGGCCATCTCCACAATGTGGGACGCAGGCGGCAGGAGGCATACGTGGATCTGATAGCTAGCTCCCAATTCCTTTATTTCCCTTTCGAGCAAAATTGATCGGCTGAACCTACCTAGTCCATTGTGGGAACACAGTCAATACGAGCGCAGCACCGCAGGCCGCCGCGCTCATGTGACCAGCTCGATCAATACGAGCAGGTCAGGTACTGGGCTGCTCGACTAGTATACAAGAATCAGACAGGAGCAGACTTGGAATAAACTTTGCAAATAGTCGCCTAGCAACCTGCGGGGCTTCGAGAGAGTGATATGGTTTTGTCTACCTCGCGAGCCAGGCGAGCGTAAACCATCCCGACGTCGTGTCAGAACCGGTGGTATTCGAGGGAAGACCTCCACTGGACATCTGGTGGAATTGGGAAGAGAGGGAGGATTGAGCCATACGGATTGCACCGAAGTGAGGGTTGCACCGATTTTGACTCGTCTTCCTTCCTATGCACAATTTTTTTGAGATCGGCAGCACTGATCACGATGTATATGAGGTGAGGAGGCGTCGCAATGACAACGATGACCATCGGCATCATTTGAATTGTCAGTGGATCTAATCAGCAAGACGGGATCGTCGCATTCAAAGGTCACAGAAAGCTTCCCAACGGACATCTCGCCGAATCGGATGTGCTTTACACAGGTCCTGCTGCCAGCTCCCGACTCAAACGACTACCATGACGCGCTACACCAAACTGGATTCGCGCAAGCCTAGCGCGCTTCCAGCCTCCGATCACTTTGGTGATGCAAAGCAGAAGCAGAGTGACAACGAGCCCGACACCACTGCTGCCAGTGAAACGCTCTCTACTGCTAGCGCCGCCGGTGCAGCTAAAATAGCACAACCTGCGCCTCCCAACGCATCGTCAGCCTCTGCCTCCTCCTCCGCACAAGACCAAGATCCTACAAAGCTCTACAAACGGAGCAAGCTGCTCAAGCTCAAGGCGAAAAAGGCCAAGAGCAACGAAAAGCGTACTGAATTGCTTAAGCAGGCCAAAGCGCTTGATCAGATGATGAATGCTGCCAACGGCGCTCGGGGAGGAAAAGATGGCATGGGAAATAGCAAATCGATGAGCGGCGGCAGTAACGCAGGAGGACCACGAGAGATGAAGAGGAGAAAAATCGATACCGGTGTATCGTCATGTGGAACAGAGGTACCGGAAACAACCTCAGAAAACCCTTGGAAGAAGATGGAACGTGGTGGGTTGTTGAAGCTAAGATGCGCACTCCCATCGCGAGGCCTTTACAGCCACTGACGCTGCTCCCATACTCGTCTCCACGTTTTGCTCTGCAGAGCGACGTCAAGTCAAGGATTCAAGGAATGAAGTTCGTCGCGAAAAGCGCGCCGCCGAGCGAGAAGCCAAGACACGCTGCTTTGCGTGTCGCGGCGCAGGGCATGCAGCGAAAGACTGCCCGAATCGGTTCAATGCCGAGGCGCAGGCTTTAGATGCTGTGTCCATACAAGAAGATGATGGGATTCGGGTTCTTACCGACGGAGGGGATGAGCTCAAGTCTGCAAAGGCTGCCATGACTGGCGCGCAAGCCGTCGGGTTGTGTTTCCGCTGCGGCTCGCAAGCGCACACCCTCTCCTCATGTCGTCGCCCACCACCGAGGGTTGGCTCAGCGCTGCCCTTTGCGACGTGCTTTGTCTGCTCGAAGCAAGGTCATCTCGCCTCCACCTGTCCACAAAATAAAGGCCGAGGAGTTTACCCGAATGGAGGCTGCTGCGTCCTCTGCAGCTCCGTCGAGCATCTCGCGAAGGACTGCGCGTTGAGGCGCGAAGGTCACGCGGGCGGCACGGCAGCTGTCACGTTGATCTCGAGCACGAAGGAGGCAGGATCCATTGCTTTGGGCGCCGACGAAGACGATTTCCACGCGCTGGCACGCAGGAAGCAGGAGGTAGAGAAGGAAATTGCGCATGAGGCCGAGGCAAACGGCGGCAAGAGCAAAAAGAAAGGTTCTAAGCGCAAGCGAGTGGCGGAGGCTGATGTCGAGACTGCTCCAAATAGGCCTGGAATTGGAAACGCAGTACTAGGGGTGCGTCGACCCGCTTCTGCCCCAACCAAAGCAGGCGCAGGCTCCCGAAAGGTAGTCACGTTCTAGTGATGTTGCAATTATCTATAATGCACTATGACCCAGCTTGGTATTGTATATCCTAAATCATTGCTGCACTGCAGCAAAGTTCGTTCACTTGCTTCGTCTAAAATCCCAAATCAAGCCTTTTGCTCGGCTTCAGCCTTTCGGGCGGCAGCCTTTGTCCTCCAAGCGTTACCTCTATATGCGACCAGGAAGAGCATAGCCTGTGCAAGTGCCAGCACAACCGCCCAACCAGTATTGAACCAGCCGTCACCCATCCGATCCTGCAGCGGTCCTGCGATCTGACTCGCTACGCATGCGAACGCGCCGCGGTACACCGAGTTGGTGCTGACCGCGGCAGCAGCACGGCCCTTGTTCGCATCGACGAGGTAGCTCAGCACGGAAGAGTAAGCGCCGAACTGCACAAAACCCAGGAAGAAGAGGACGATGACGGGGCCGGCGACGTTCACTTTTTTGTCGACGAGCCAGGCGTACGCAACAAACATCAGAGGTGTCAAGATGCACAGGAGCCGCACCGCCATCAGGCGCTCTTCCGCCGGTGCCGGATGTCCCGTCGCACATCGCTTGCGCATCAAGTTGCGGTCGCTCAGGCGCCCCCCGCAGATGCTGCCGATCATCCCGCCGGCACCCAGGCTGAATAGGACAAGGCCGACCTTGATCGGCTCGAAATGATAAGGCGCCGCTCCGAACGTCCGCGATGCCTGTCCAATATTATGGTTTGAGGCAATTGACAGGTGAGCGCTCAGTCCTGGTGCGACATGCCTCCAGTTGTGGCACTCACAGCGAAAGACAGACTGTATTGAGAGCCAAAGGTTAGCCCTGAGAAAGTCAGGGTCAGGAAATTGTGTGGCTGCTGGATGATTCCAAACATCGGCAGGAGCGGATTGACATCGCTGGCGTGAACCCTGACTTTGATCTCCTTTCCATCGGTTGTGATGATGCGATCTAAACTGTTAACCGCGCTGCCAGAGATGGATATGGCAGAATTCTTGGTCGTGCTACGCTTCAGTCGCCCGGTAATCTCACCCGACGTCGCCTTCGTAAGAGCGGAAAAGGTCACAGCGCCTGGCGCGCTGCGGACATGCGCGAGTGGTGGCATTTTTGTCTGGCTGTTCTCGACTACTTTGGACAGCTCATTTTGGTGCACATTCAGCAGCCCTTCCGTTGTGAATGCTGCATGCAGGTCGTTGCAGCTGCAGCTGCTGATACCCGCCGTATGGCCGTGGTACTCATGGTGTCCATAGCCGTGATCATACTCGTCATGATGCGCTGGCAAAGACGATTCATTTTGCAGTTGTTGGTGCTCTTCAAGTGGCCTCAGCCCCACTCCCGCATCGACGTGCACCTTCGGCCCGCCGGACCAGACGGCGCCCAGTTGTGTGCCAAGTTTGCGCGTCGCTGGGTGTGATCGTGGATGTGCACTACTGATTAAGTAGATCGGTGAATCAAACGGCTTTTCGTCGCTCCTTGTACCGCTTGAGATCGGATGTAATGTCCCATTCTTTTTGCCAACGTCTCTGCACCCTTCGATCGGCCATAGCTGCCGGATAGTGTATGTCCGTCTGCTGGGTATTTGTCGTTGAACCTCACCGTTTTGCGATGCTCCCTTTGCATCCAGAGCCATAGCTTCCACAATGGCACGCTTGTGTGCTTTCTGCCAAACAAGACTTCGCTCCTTTCGGAAGGTCTCTCGGAAGAAGAGGATGTAGCATAGCAAAATCGCACTACCGCAGGCTGCAAGGAAATAGAATGTGATTCGCCAGCTCCCGGCAGACGTCAATGCACCGCCCACTGCATGGAGAGAGATGAGACGTTGTCAGTCTTGCGCTTATGAGGTGCATCTAACGCCACATCCGTTATACCCACAGACTTCTCGGGTGCACGGAAAGGCACGGCAGTCCAGGGAAATGTGTTCATCAGCTGTTTGCTCAAACTTTTCAGTTCTTGAGAATACTTACGTGCTCCCATGCTCGGGCCTAAAAGAGGTGCGCACTGCAGATAGTCGATAAGATTAGACGGTCAACTTTGTGCTCTGTTGCTTTCACCCTAGCTGTTGAGACACGAACATAGTAAAGACCGAGAACTCGGCCGCGTGATTCGACCTCGTACATGTCTGCAATGGTGCCTGCATATCGTAAAGATCATGAGCTCTGTGGACGTGTTTGGCAAGCGAAAGAATAAAGCCCTCACCTGCTGCCATGGTCAACAGAGGGCTGCTTGCGTAGCCACCAATGACGCGCATAGCAATAAACTGCCCAATGCTATTTGCGCGCCCGGCCCCGACTTGCGCCAGCGTGAAAGCAAGGAGACAGGATAGGTAGATCCATTTCCTGCCGTACAGCTCGCTGATCGGTACAAATGTCATACTTCCACCACCTTGGACGAGGATGAAGATGGACACACTGAGTGCCAAGACAGACGGGTTCGTTCGAAGATCGGCTTCGACGGATGCGAGTGCTGGAAAGATGATGTTGGCAGCTGACGCTGGTATCCACGAGCCGGCGCTGAGCATGACGACCATGAGAAACTTCCTGGCCGGCGACCAAAGACGCGGGTCGTTGCCGTCTGGAAGAGGTTGGTGCTCGATGTCCAATGGCACGGCGGGAACACCTGCCGTGGTTGATGAAGAGGCATGACATGCGTCAGGGTTGATTTTTCTCGCATAGTCTCCCTTGTTCGCGTCAAGAGGGAACATTGTAGATGATGCACCCGGGGTTGCTGGGGCGGCTGGCTCCACTGCATGAGCCGCTTCTCGCAAGGCGACAGCCAGATGATCGCTGTCGCCTGTGGTCCGTTCTTGCGCCTGTTCTTGCATTTGGTGTTCCAAAGGCCCTTCCGAGTTGATACTGCTGTCTTGGGTATTGTGTCTGCGTTGCCCCTGCAGCGGTTCCGTGCCCGCTGGGCTTGCTGCCACCGATGAAGGCATCGTTGAGACGCTTGCTATTCAGACCTGGCTCGGTGTGGTCAGAGCGTCAGTCCGTGCGTCGTTCTCAAGTCATGGCTCTTGCTGGATATTGTACTATGTCAGTGGGCTCTGCTCGCTATCGACCTCCCTTCGTCTATATATATGAAAGCAAACGAGCGAGCACCGTACTGCCGAACAGAATGACTCGTACGCGTTTAAGTGCATGTCGACGACCTCAACGCGTTGTAGTTCCTGTCATCAGCGTGGGGAGTGACGAAAATTATTAAAGCCGCATCAAGCCGCTGGCGAAAACTACAAAGATCTCAGGGGTTTTCCGCGCAGTAGGGGAGCCAGCAGAAACAAGCTCTCCCTGGTATTTAGACGCGGCGGCTTCGGATTCCACCTTTGGGGCTAATTTCTGCTGCTTCGGCCGACAAAAGCCGAGGAGCACCGAAGAAAGTTTTCGGTTGATCTGAAACGAAAATCGGGGGAAATCCCACAATGGCTCTCTACCGCATACGGAGACTAGCGCGGCATACACAAGCTAGAGTCCACCAATTTTCTACTCCGTTTTCTCCGGTTCCGACTCTCGAGTCACCACCCTCCCTTAGTCTTGCTTTCCTATCATAGTATGAACCCGTTGGCCTGCCAACAGCATAATATAAAGCAATGAGATCATGTACTTGATCCGCTTGGGCGGAACCTGGTACCCAGCCCGACGGGACCACGACAAGGGTCAGCTTGAACAGAGTTGGCGACAAACTGCACCACAGGAAGGCACTCACACATTTCGCGGTGCCGTCGCATTCCTGCGTTTGTGATTCGATTAAGTGGCGTATATACGACGAAGATGTCACCAGCCTCCGTCGAAGTTTATCACAGATCGGACGATGCCGAGCTGTACCGTGAAAACGCCTCGTTCGTGAGTCGTATGGTTGTATCCTACCATGCGGAGGTCATTGGTACACAGATCAGGATGACCACATTGCAAGTGCTCCGTCTTATTTACCCCCCACTGACAGGTCTATTCGGACGATAACACTGCACCAGTCTTGCAGCTGCTTGGTGCTGAGCCTGGTGATGCCATTCTTGATGTTGGCTGTGGTGCGTTCTCTCTGTGCTTAAGGTCGTTGCACAACACTGAATTTCACCTCCTGCCAACTCCGATGGCTCAACCGTGGTTCCAGGCAGCGGTGAATTGACTGTGAAGGTCGCAACGCTAGCGTCGAAGACAGGCACCGTGTTGGGCGTGGATGCATCTGAGGACATGATCTCCAAAGCTCGAGGGCACGAGCCTTCGTCAAATTTTTCTTTTGAGGTAGTTGATTGCCACGAACTCCAAGCTTGGCTCGAAGAGCATGGTAAACAGGCAACTTTTGACAAAGTCTTCAGCAGTGCAGCAGTAAGTGATCATTAAAATCTACAAGCCTCTCGGCATATCAGATGGACGGCTGATATATCGAGGCTTGATGGTGTACGGTGCACCAGCTGCACTGGATGAATAGATCTCCTTCCCGCGTGGCAACCGGTATGCGCTCTGCAATCAAGAAAGGCGGCGTGCTTGCTCTCGAGATGGGCGGAGCCGGCAACGTCAGCGCTGTGCGAAGTCTTCTGCGTCGGCACCTCGCGCAGCGCGGTGTGGATCCATCCAAAGTCGATCCATGGTATTTCCCCACCGTCAAAGAATACACCGCGGTGCTCGAATCGGCAGGATTCCAGGTTGAGCACGCCGCGCTCGTCGTGCGACCTACACCATTACCGGAGAGATCCGGGATCAGGGGTTGGCTCAGGACGTTCGCAGGGCCGTTCTTGAACGCGTTGAAGTCGGATGTAGAGCGCGAGCAAGTCGTTGCTGCTGTAGAGAAGGAGCTGGTCGATGCTGCTACGTCTGAGGCAAGTGACAAGGGCGGCGAGGAAAATTTTGAATCAACCTGGTTCGATGCCAGCAGTGGGCAATGGACCGCTCCATATGTTCGTCTCCGTGTGAGGGCGATTGCTCATTGATATCTATAGCATTGTATGAAGCTCATCCTAAAATGATGGAAGAAATGATCCTACGGAAAGACCGTCGTCGGATTCGCATTCACAGTTGCAGACTCTTGGCTTGACCCTTTACAATATAGACTCTACGCTGGATCTGCAGGTGCACTCTGGCCTACCAGCTGAGCCATTGCTTCTGTGCGCGAATATGAGCTCGTGAACAAAGCCAATCGTGTTACAGAAAGAGGGTCTTCAAATTGAAGGCAAGGGTACGGGAACCAGCATGATGAGCTCAATGATACGCACGATCAGTTCCCGCGCAGCAATCAGGCCCTCATGGTATGATATAGCCACCGAGGCTCAAAAATCAAGGACTTTCGTTTAATCTTGCCACTTGGGCAAGCGTGTCTATGGGCGGGCTCAAATGCGGCAAGTTACACGTTGCACATCGTACAATCAGCCATACTCGCCAGACACGAAGTTAGAGCACATGCGACGCGGACAGCTGTTGCTGAGCATTACTTTCTGCAAGCTACTTTATCCTCCTCCGTGAATTGGTGTTTTGCGTGGCGCGACGGAAGAGATGCGAGCAGTCGGTAGCTCTCTCGAGGACAATGCTTCGATGATGGTCCTGCTAAGCCTGACAGATGTTCAGATGATAAATGAACGAATGGTGTTGGTAGTTGAACACGTAATGCGTGATGTGCGCGAAACACAAACCCTGTAAAACGCGCCTTTGGTTTGATTGGTCCGTCGCATCTACAACGCGTTTCAATGTCTCCGTGGTTGCCTCCCAAGGGTGAGCCGCGAGGTCAACGCAATTCTTCTTGCCGTTTATATGCACCATTCGTTCATACATGCGACTCTGAGCTGGCCGCAACACTTCTACGCTACAACGGCTCTGACTTCGAAGGTGTGGAGATACCTAGGCTACTGCCTTTTTTCGTCCGAACTCACCCACGCTCGCGCATTTGTCGGCGGTGGTCGGCTGCTTGCGCTTGAAGTCACCAGACTCGCTTGTGACAGGTTGCTGGAGCGTACCCTTGGTGGCCCTTCTGCTTCAAGCAGACGAGCAGCCACCATGTCGCGCTCTCATGAGCATCACGCCGCCAGGGATCTCCACGACGATTCGAGGGCGCTGCTGGGTAGAGATGGCGGCCCAGCCTCGACAGCATCCGGCTCCAAGCGGCCACGATCTCCCGGCGCTGGTCCCGCCCCAGATTACGACTACGATTACTACGGCTCAGCTGACTGGTACGGAGGGGCATCAGACCACTATGGTATTCCTTCCTCAGCTGGTCTTCCACGGGACCCGTGGTATGAGTATGGATACGAAGACCGGGACAGAGCAAGAGGGGGGCGGTACAGAGAAGAATGGGAGGCGTACTACCGAGAAAAGGAGTGGGAGGAGTACTATGCTCGCCGCGCATCCGCTGGTGCCGTCCCGAGAGATGATCGATATGATCTTCGTCAACGGATCGAAGGCATGGTTCCGGGAGATGTGGATCCGTATGCGAGAGACCATCCTCGTGGAGATCCTCGCAGCGCGTATGGCGCACCTCAGCCCCTGGGAGGCGCTGGCGGAGTCGAGGTTGGGCCTATGGCAGGCCCCGCTCAAGCGGATGCTTCAGGCCGCCCTCTTTCGGCCTCGACTCGGCCGGATCCGCTGCAATCCGACCACCTCATGCCGTTTAGGGCCTACGTGCAATATCACAAGTCTAGCGGCAAGACTTCCGAGCCGACCGGCGATCTCGGCCAGGATTACCAGTCATACCGGGCACAAGTGCAGAAGCGCCAGATGTGGAAGTTCTTCGAGACAAGAAAGGAAGATAAGTGGTTCATCGAGCGGTACAGCCCTGCCGAGGAGCACGCCAAGCAGCGTCTCGCATGGAAGAAGGCCGGAAGGGAAGGCAGAAAGGAGAAATGGATTGCAGAGCTTAAAGAGGGTCGACTGGACAAGGTTTGCTTCGATTTGAAGCAGGCCAAGAAGGAGCCTTCCTCGACACCCGCACACGAGCCTAAAGCAAAACTCGACTCGACAGCTGACGGCGAAAAGGAGGCCAAAGCTGCAGATGGCAAAGAGGCGGATGATAAGGAAACCGCCGAAGCTTGCGATGAGCAAAAGGATTCTGCGAGGACAGAGGCTAAAGTTGAGCCGGGATTGGAGGCAAATGACCATAACACCTCCGCATCAGGTCAAGCAAAGGGACAAGCAGGGGTGGAGGGTCGGCGTCGAGGTAACAGCACAGCACAGAAGCCCTTCCGCATTACAACTCGCTTCGGAGAAGAGAAGGATCAAGGGCGTGACGAACTCATTCCGCCGAATCCGCTGCAGCTGCTCGTGCAGAACATTTCGCCGGAGATGGAGAGGATAGAGCTGGAAGAACGCTTTCGAAAACACGCAGGCAAGGCGTTTAGATATCTCGCCGTCAGCGATCCGCGAGAGGGCAAGAGATGGACCAGAATGGGCTATGCTGTGTTCGATGAGGGGACAGATTTAAAGCCTATCAAGGAAGCAATGAATGAGGAGAAGGTTAGTATATAGAGCAACGACTGGACTTCGAACGTTTCTCCTGACTCTGACCCCGGTCGGTTCGCAGATCGCAGGCCTCACGCTCAATGTTACATTTAGCGACCGAGCAGGGATGTCACGCGTCCAGATGGCACCCGAGGTGGCGGGCTCCGCCCGTCGCCTCAAACACGACCTACAACAGGCCAAAGCACTCATCGCCAAGCTGGAAGCGGAAGATCGCGACGAGGTCTTCGCTCCTTCACTTGACACAGCTGCTCAGTCCCACGATGCAGACGGCGAAAGCGAAAGCAATGGGCGGCGCGTCACAGCAGATGACATCGCTATTGAGCTGCCTGCGTCGCTGTCGCAGAGCGCCACTGCACTGATTGAGGAGAGGTGCAGCGAGCTGGGCTTGCCGCTCTCCGAAGCAGTAGCTGCCGTACCTGATGACGCCGAGGTCACAGCGAAAGGCGACGAGCTGGAACGAGTGCGCGACATACTCAAGAAACACCTGGATCTTCACCTCGACGCTCTGCGTCAGGTGTATCACACCGACTATTACTCTGGCCTGATACGAGATTTCCCCGAAGAGCTCATCAGGCGCTCGCCCATCTCAGTCAGGAGGGCACCAGTTGAGCCTGCACATGAACCTACGAGTACCGCCGCTGGTGAGCTGCTTGGCACAGATGAACCTCGGTGCCACAGACGTACTGATGCTTGCCTTGCTTTCTACAGGCACCGATGCTTGGTGTAAAAATGTCGACACTCGCATTGACATGCTTCTCAAGCCTGAGACGCTCGATCTGGAAGAACTCGGTGGCAAGACGATCGAGAAGGAAATGACCGAGATCGCGGCTCCGTACATCAAGCAAGAGGACAAGGACAAGCATCGCTGCATGGTTCAAGTTGATGGTGCGCCTTGCAGTAAACGTTTCGTCGCGCCTGGCTTCGTCCAGAAGCATATCAGAAACAAGCATAAAAAGTTCCTTGAGGATTTGGCAGCACCGAGAATAGAGAAAGTGAGAGACGTCTCGTTTTTCTTTCACGCTACAGAAGAACTTCACTGATTGTGCTGCACCCGGCATCACTGGTAACACAGGCCACCTTTTTCAACAACTATGTGTTCGACCCCTGCCGACCGATGCCAGGACAGAACAACCGCCAGGAAGGCGCGAACGGCGCAGGTTACAATGCCGGCGGCGCACCATTCAATCTCAGCAACATGTCGCCTCCAGAGATGATGGCCATGATGGCGCAGATGATGGGCGGCCAGATGCCCTTTGACAGGTCGATGATGGACCGGATGATGGGTGCCGGCCCTCCGCCAGGCAAGCGCGCGCGGCGGGGCGGAGGAGGCGGCGCCAGCGCCGGTGGAAGTCTGGGCGCGAGGTTGGGCGGCAAGCCCCGTGATCGCGAACGCGATCGTAGAGGCCCTCGCTACGATGGACCAGCTCCCGAACCGCTGCCATCTGGCCCGCTTGACCCGAGAGCGTCACATGGCAAGCGCAGCTACCAAGACCTCGACAGCATTCCTGCTGCAGAAAAAGACGTCGAGTTGGAGTACTAAATGTAATAAGGTTGCTATGTTACACGAAGCCAAAGCATGGACGCTGTGGAAATGAAGATGCGGGGGCTCAATCACCATTGTACCGCCAGACCATTCGTCTCTTCAGTAGGAAGTGCTCTGTATTGTGTACGCAGCAGCTTTTCGCGCGGTATTAAGCTGGTTTCTTGAATTTCCTGCACAACTTTATCTGCGATGTCGTCGAGGTGCATTGTGGGCACCACCGTGCCACTCTCAGCGATGATGTTGTCGAAAGCGATCTGTGCTCTTGCTTTCGGAGCGATGCCAGTTGACGCTTTCGCCTTGTCTGAATGGTCTAGGGAAGAGAAGGAAGACCAGTATGCATTCTCTACGTTCGCGACCCATTCCTTCGACGTGCCTTGCCAGCCTTGCATGCGCAGCTCGTCGAAACTCTCAGTACCGTTGGATGTATTTGCCCAGCCGCCTTCGACGTATCCCTCGGGGTCGGCTTGGCCTGTGGCAGATGCATCGAGCCCGTTGAGTGTGCCGTTGCCGCTGCCGTTGGCATGGGCATTCGTCGTGTCCCCGAGAGGAGGCCGCAGCTGCCCGCCGCCATTGACACAGCCGGACGGGCAAGCCATCACCTCGATGTAGTCGTAGCCTCGTTCACCGTCACTTTCCAGCGGACTGGCTGTTCCTGACCCTGGCGCTGACCCTCTTGCTCCTCTTCTGACCATTCCAGCCCCAGCACGCCCGTGCGCAGCAATCCTTGCACGCATGCCGACGCCTCCTTTGTCTGCGCTGCCGCTGCCGCCAAGGCTGATCGCGCTGACGCCTACACCGTTGATACTTTTAGCTGCAGCGCCACGCGCGCTTCGTGTGCCAGTTTGCTTGTGCAGCTTGCGTACGAGGTTCTGCAGGTTGCGGAAGCCGTAGCAGTAGGCGCCTTTGAAGAGGATCTCGCCCGCTTCCTGCTGCGCGTCGTTCTCGATCGAGGTGGACGGTGCACGTAAGATGAATTCGATATAGTCGGCCGAGCGAATCGTCGAGATGAAAAGCTGCGGTACAGCTCCAGCGCGATGCAATCGATGCTCTTGTAGCCACTCAAGCGCGACTGCTTGGATCAGGCAGAAGAGGTAGCTTCCGCTGCTGCTTCCATCGTGTTCGATTCCTGATGGCAGAGCGAGTGCAGATGAATCCGTCGCATCGGACTCGCTTTGTACTGCACTGTGGCCATTCTGCAACAGGCCATATTTGACATGGCCTCCATTTGTACGAAGGGTGTTGACGAGCTCGGTCTTAATCCCTGCATTTGCGCCGATTGCAAGCTCCTGCTGCAGCATATCCTCCTCTTCTTCCAGCACCTGAGACAGATCGAATCCCTCCTCTTCCATTAACTTCTCCAGCTCACCCGTGGTGAGAACGCAGTCGACCTCTTTCCAGCCCGTTACTTCGTCCACAAAGTCTTGCCTCGAAGCCTCCAGTTTCTTGTCATAGCACGGCATGACGGTGACGTGGTATACGCGCTGGAAGGGTGCTTCCTTTGCTGCAGTACGGTTGGAGAGGGGGAGGAGGTAGCGCTTGGCCAAGATGCCGGCAACCTGCTGCGGCGACTTGGTGGTGGAGATAAAAGGCAGGAGCTCGCCATGTGTCTTTTCGGCGTAGCAGATCCAGCCAGGGCATGCGCTGGCGAGCATGGGGAGCCCTTTATGTGGCTCAACCACGTTGCCGACACTGCTGAGCCGCGACCCAAGTTTTTGAGGGACAAAGTCGTCTTCTCCTATTCCACCATGATCTAGGCCCTTCCGCTGCCGTCGCCGTCTCTCTTCGCGTCGGCGCTCGATAAACTCGGCAGTGTGCTCACGCAGCGCGACATGACGAGCGAACGTCGTGTCGTAGATGTGATGGAAGCCGAAGCGCTGAGCGAGGAAATGGCGAATACGAAGGAGGATGAGGTACAGTGGGACGGTAGAGTGCAGGGTGTACTGCAACTTGGCTGCCAGCGAGGAAAGTGATTGGGGCGAGATGCTTGCCACGCGCAGAGTCCTCCCCTCCACCCCTTCTGCTGCTGCCGCCATGGCACCCGAGGACTTTGAAACTATCTCTGCCTGTTGTTCAAGTCCAAGCTGCTCCACGACAGCCCTGCGCATCTCTTCGTGGCTCTGCATGGTGATCAGCACACTTTCGGCGCTGGTGACGCAACCGCTGCACGCGAGGCAATCGTTGAGAGATATTTGCGCTGCTTCCAGCTTCGTTCGTGCCCTCGGCTGAGCGGTTAAAGATGAAGCAGCGCCGGCGAATTCAGGCAGGGGCTGCCCCTCGTAGTACGAACCATCGTGGTCGATGGAGATCTCTGTCGCGGCGCGCCCGCTTGCGCCAGCGGTTGTCTCGGCGTCGCCATTGTCACTGGCGAGCTGAATGGGGAGGGAGTTGATTTCCACGGGTTTGATGCATGCTTGCGAGGGGCCCAGATAGTCGTTGAGGTCTGTGAGCGTCTGCCGGAAATATAGTTGTGTCAGAGCCCACAGCTCATACCAAGGATTGACGGGTCGAGTTTGAACAGGTCTAGGGGACTCACCAATGCTCCAGAGAATACCATTGCCACTGCGCGTCCCCGACACACAACAGTGAGCACATCCGTTTACCGTTGGCGGCTCTTGAAACGCGCTGGGACTGGTAGACTTGGAAGTATCCGAGCCTAGCCTCTGCGGCTCTGATTTTTGCACCGTAAGTGTCTAGCAATGGTCCGTGAGTGGATCCAATCAACCTCATCCATCGGCGTCTGGAGGGAAGATGGGGATGATGGTGGCGGGGGTCATCCCAAAATTTTGGAGACAGGTTATTGTGCTTCTCCGCGCCGGTGATAAGGCGGACACGGTAACCCTACTTTTCAAGAACTCAGCAACACATCCATTGCAGTTCTCGTGCGAGAATGGAATTTCGCGGGAATCCTGCCCGAGTCCCGCACTTTGGCCAGCGGGAGTTGGCCAAAGAAATGGGTTTTTTTGGGGAGGAGAAGGATTTGGGGGGAGTTAGGGTTGGACTCTCCCGCGGGATCCCGGGAATCCCGAACGAGAATGCAAACTCTACTTGGCTCGCTCTAACTGCTCGTCCATCAATTGCCACTGAGGTGCTATGTTCAAAGAACGTTCTTCTTCCGTATGTCACTAATGGCAGATCGGAGGCCAGGATGTATTCACATGTACTCCTTCCTCGATACTTCCTGGGGTCTCTGGTATCCATGGAGCGATATGGCGATGCCCAATCCCGGCATGTCCCAGGATCGGGCATCGTGCTAGAACGGTTGGGCTGACAAATACTGACTGTGTATTTCATGCTTTCCAGCGATGATTGTTATCTGGCCCACCGTTTGGCATCGAGACCTCGCCAGGTTGGACTCTTCATGAACGTTGGGAGTCTGCTTACACAGAAAGCGACAGTAGCGTGCTGCTTGGCCGACAGCTGTGGCCCCCCTCATCCATGCTTCTGATGGCTTTTCTTGTGGGGGTTGTCATCTGTATCATAATCTGCAAATAGGGTAGCCCTCATCTATTCTACTGCGGAGTCTATAAATCGACATGTTGGCATCAGACCCCGAACCCTCCGCCGACTTCTACGACCGTCTTGGCGAATCTCTCGGGGTCATGCGCGAAACGCCCGAGGAAGAGCCCATCGACGCCGTCCTTGAGCTTGTCGAACAAGCCAGGACCCGCGCTTCCGCCGTACAGGATGCGGACACTACCTTCGAACCCTTTGGCCGCCTGGCACCTTTGCCGCAGCGCCTTTGTCACGGCCACAACGTGCTCTGCCGGCGCAGGCTCCGAGGCGCCGATCGCCCAGACTGGCTCGAACGCGAGTACGATCTCTTTGCTCTTGCTGTCCTTCAGCACGTCTGCGTCGTCAAACACGCCTGAAACCTGTTGCCAGCATTCCTCCACTGCGTTCTCCACACCGCCCTCCTTCTTTTGCTCGCCGATGCAGATCAAGGGCGTCATCCCGTTCCGCAGGGCCGCCTTCGCCTTCAACACGACCCAAGCGTCCGTCTCGCCAAAGTAGCGCCGCCGCTCCGCATGCCCGATCTCGACGATCTTGACACCTGCCTGACTGAGCTGCAAGGGAGACACTTCGCCCGTGAACGCACCGGCATCTTGGTAATGCGTGTTTTGCGCGCCAAGGATGAGCGGGACCGGCGGGCTGGCGGTTTTGTTGAACTCCTCGATCGCCTGGCGACAAGGGATGATGCTGAGAAAGTCTGGGATGAGGAAGACGTCTGTTGATTGATGAAGCTTCGGCAGAAAGTGCTGCAAGTGCGAGAGGACCTGAGATGTGTACTGTGCTGTTTTGGCGAGGTCAAAGTACATCTTGGTCGAGACGCCAACGAGTCGATGAGGTGATGGGGCGGAAGTGGCCATGTTGGCTGCCTGCCCGTGGACCAGGCCGTGCGGTGATTGACTTGGACCGCCTTGTTTCAGCTGTTGCGTGCGCCGCATCGAGAGTGATAGGCATAATTCTGACCTTCACATTGCGTTGCTTGACGGGCGATATGTGATGCTTTGGAAGCAGCGTGAACAAATTGCAGCTCGAAAGAGGAGAGTACGGAACTCTCTCCAGCAGTTGGCTTGTGCGCCGCCCACAGGCCACGGTGCACCAACGGCATGTTCGTATTGCATAGCGGATCATCTTCACACGGGAGTAGTACCTTCCTTTGATGCCATTGCAAATCAAGTTGAGCTGAGCTTGTGCACAGAGCAGCAACGACGGCAACTTCGCATTTGCTACCCTTGGGTACCAGCGGCGCGCCATCCCAGCCATGTCGACCCGCTCCTCAACGCCGCTGAGCGACCACCGCGGCGCAGGACCTTCCGGCGCCATAGCGGCCGGCAGTAGCAGCCTCAGCACAGGCACTTCCCCGTTACCAAGGCAGGCCTACCTGGGCACCACGCGCTCGCGGACGCTTCTCTTTCAGTCTTATCGAGACTCCGTACCGCGCTCCCGCGTACCCACCAGCGGCGCTTACAGCGAGGACGACGGGGGGGCGTACTTTTCATCCTCTTCGGATCTCAAGGGCAAGCGCCGACAAGGGTCGTACTTTGACTCGAATGGCGACTTGCGACATGATGCAGAAGAAGACGTCCGAGCTGGGCTCCTAAATGGCGCTGCGGATCCAGATGGATCGTCCTACCCTCCAGCACCGACCCACACCTCGATAGACTTGTCGGCTTTGCCGCCGAAATGGGTCGACATCTCAGATGAGGTCGATAGCATACTCGCCTCCTCAATACGTCCGAAAATAGCCCAGCTGGACAAGCTTCATGCCAAGCACCTCCTCCCCGCGTTCACCGATCGGTCCAAGGAAGAGCAAGAGATCGAGAATCTGACAACGGAGATCACGCGCGAATTCCGCAAATGCAGCCGGCTCATCTCATCCTTGGCCCAACATACAAAGCGGCAGCAACATCAGTCCTCCAAGACAAGGGGACCTTCATCGACACCGCAGCTGACGAACCGGCAGATCGTCCTGGCACAGAATGTGCAGACGGCGCTAGCGACAAAAGTTCAGGACCTGAGCGGCATCTTTCGCAAGAAGCAAAGCGTCTACTTACAGCGGCTCAAAGGCATGGAAGTCCGAGGGAGAGATCTGGCTGCAGCCAGTGGAATGCTGAGCAAAAATGGTGTCTTGCATCGAGACAGCGAGATCGCAGTTCGGGAGGACATGGAGCTGGTCAGTCGTTCTTGCATGCCTCCTCCTGGATGGTCTGGCTCATCCGCCCTTCTCCCCCCCCCCCGCAGTCCTATCAGCAGCTCAAGCCATCCGGCGGCCAACCCGAGTCCCTACTTTTGCTCGAAGAACAGGAGCTGGCGTCCGGCAAGGACCAGGAAGAGGCCAACATCCAACAGCGCGATCGCGAGGTCACGCAGATCGCGAAGTCAATCGCAGAGCTTGCAGAGCTGTTCCAGGACCTTAGCGCGCTCGTCATCGAGCAAGGGACGATGGTCGATCGCATCGATTTCAATATCGAGAACATGGGCAAGCACATGCATGCAGCGGTGGAGGAGCTGAACACTGCGCAAAGGTCAGGCGATCAACCTTGTGACACGAGAGAGATCTCTCCTTGGCATGGCCCGCACGAACTGACAAACCCTCGCTTTCGCTCGCAGATATCAACGACGGACAGGACGAGTGCAGTGCATTCTCTTCCTCATTTTGTGCATTGCACTGCTCCTCGCCATCATCATCATCAAGCCTTTCTGGCGCTCAGCAAGTCGTCGAGCCTGAGCCTTCCTTCATTGTGGCAGGATCAGTACCTAACCAATCTCACGTGAAACGTGTCTCCTGGCTGCGTCGCAATTGAATGCTATTGCGATGCGAGGCAATGCGCGGTGCTAGTCTACTTTATTCGTGCACTTTTATTATACCAGAAGCGCCATCTTGACTTTACCGCGCTGCGTGTTGCGATCCTTTTCGACTCCCAGCTCTACCATGCATTTGTCAAAGACGCCGATCGTGATATCTGACGAAACGCACAAGCGTGTCAGTCAATTTAGGTAGCACTGGAGTCGCCCTCGCGTACATGGTTTGCTGCTCTTCTTACCTTTGCTCAGTTTCGACACTTCCTTCGGAATTGTAACTTGGTAATTCTCCGCGTCGAACGCGCAGTCCTTGTCGAACGTGATGAGCCCTTCGAGGCCGTACCGATTGACAAAGACTGCGACGCCGTTCCTGAAGGTGCGGATGACGAACGCCTCCTCCTTGAGCGCAACCTGGCCCGTGCCGACCTGTTTTCCGCCGCCGTGCTGCTCGTTCTTACGCGCGATTGCGAGGCCGACATAAAACTCGACGCTGGCCCTGCCAGCAAATTGCGCGGCGCGATGGCGCTGGTTGGCATTGCGCAGCACGTCCTCAACGTACTCCTTCGAGTGCAGGTTTGGGTGCAGGCCGCTGTAGTTGATGCACGCGGCCAGCTGGCGGTGCGCGAGCACGTCGGCATACCGACGGATGGGCGACGTGAAGTGTGTGTACATGCCGCACGCGAGGCCGTAATGCCCGAAAGCATCGTGCGAGACGCTGCCGCTGCAAAAGTACTCGGCAGAGAGCATGCAGCGCGTTGCCATGATGCGCACGAGCGTATTGAACGCCGGCTCGCGCGGATCGACGCATGCGTCGAGGCTGGTGGCGAGTGCTTTGGACGAAGACGCGTCGAGATGCATGCCGCGCTTCTTTTGCAGAATGTCTGCCAGCACCTCAAAGTTCGTGCTCGGCGGTTGACCGTGCCGGCGAAGGACGGTGGTCTGTGGGAAGGACTGGTAGTTGCGCTGTGCGACGCTGATGTTGGCGAGCAGCATGAACTCCTCGACGAGGCTGTTCGTCTCGCGCATCTCCTTTTGCTCCACGTCGATCGGCCCCGTCGTCTCCTGCGAGTCGAGGTGGATGCGCACCTCGGGGCTGGCCAGGTTGAGCGCACCGGCATCGTGGCGCTTCTGCTTGAGCTTGATGGCGAGCGTGTTGAGCAGGCGGATGCTGCGCGTGATCGCGTCGTTGAGCGTAACGTCATCCTTGCGCTTCTGAGCCTCCTCATACGTGAACGCGGCCTTGGACGCGATGACGCTCTTGTGGAAGCGCACGCTGACAATGTCCGCCGCGTCCGGCGTCAGCTCCCAGATCACACTGAACGCGAGCCGCTCAACGTGCGGCCGGAGCGAACACAGATTTGTACCGAGCAGCGCGGGGAGCATATCGATGCGCTTGTCGACCAGGTACACGGTTGTGCTCCGACTGGCCGCCTCAGCGTCCATCGGCGTCTGCGGCTTGACAAAGTAGCTAACGTCGGCAATGTGCACGCCCGCCTCGATGTTGCCGTTGGGCAGCTCCTTGGCGTGGAGCGCATCGTCGATGTCCTGGCACCCGGGCGGGTCTATGCTGCAGATGTTCTCCTCGCGCAGGTCGACGCGATCGCGCCAGTGAGGGCCGCCTAGCTCCTTGGGCGGGACTTTCCATTGGTCGCCCTCAGGCGGCAGGCAGTCAAGGATGGCTTGGGAGAAGGGTCGGTACGATACGCCGTGCTCGAGGAGGAGCGACTCCTGCTCAGCTTCCTTGCTTTCCGTCGCGCCAAGCGCACGCACAAAATGGCCATCTGGATACCGGCTTGTGGGAAGCCAGTCATCGATGGCGATGAGAATCTTCTGGCCCAGTAGTGATTTTGCCTGGCGAGTCCGGATCCGCACACGCGGCACCTTACGATCGACGGGTGTGGCAAAGAGCGACGTCTGGCCCATCGACGCGGTGATCACTGCACCATGCACGGAGGACGCATCAATGTGTGCAACGTACGACCGCCAGTTGCGCTTGACGATGCCGACGACGCGGCCGGTCGGCCTGCGTTCCTTGGCATTGGCCTGCGCTGTCCTGCGCGCCTCTTCTTCCTCACGCTTCTGGATCGCAGCCTCTTCGTCGTTGTCAAGGCCTGTGGATGGCTGGTCATTGCCGCCCTCTTCACCGTCTCCGTCACCTGCATCGCCGGCATCGTCGTTTCGCAACGCCTTGTCTGCATCCAGCACTGCATCGGCGGCTGCGCGCCACTCGCTTTCGGGAAGGATCTCGATCGCAACAATGTCGCCGTCGACGGCGCGGTTCATCGCCTGGCGCCCGACAAGCAGGACCGGGTGATCAAACCGGGGGATCTTGATGGTTGCCTCGAGGTAGTTGTATGGGCTGGCGTTGAAGAAGCCCGAGTGCAGCGCGCCTGATGTAATCCCCGCCGTGACTTCAGCCGCATCAAGGAGGTCGGGGTAGAAGACGGCATGCTTCTCCAGAGGAGTGGTCCCAGCAGCAGTATCATCGCTGTTGGAGGCTGAGCGCGCAGCGAGCAAGTCGAAGAGCTGATCGGACTGCGCTTTATCGGGCCATGCTTGGATGTATTCGCGCACGCTCAGTGCATCGATGCCATCTTGCCTCGCCTTGCGAACATTGTCGGCATCGTCCGAGAGAAGCATGACCCCCGCAGGTGGCGAGAGGGCCCGGAAGTGAGCTGCGTACCACTGTGCTGCTGCCCGAATCGCGCGGTCGTTGGTATCGTTGGGCGACTCGCCTGGCGTCCGTGCGATGGCCGTTGCTCTTACGAAGCATACGCGAAAATGTGTGTCAGTTAGAGTAGCCAACACAGCCCCAGTCAGCGAATCCACAAGGGGGGACTCACTCGCTAAAATCGTTCCAGTAGACCCAGTAGTTGCGCTCCGGTTCGCGGATCAGCGCCTGCAGACGGTTGAACAGAGGCAAGCTGCGGTGCCGCACCTCGTCGAGGACGGTCTGCAAGAGGATGACGGAGGTGATGGCGGGTGTCTCGCGGGGCGCTTTTGAGCTGGAAGATGCGGCGGACGGCTTGAGGGTCGCTTCGAGGAGGTCAATCTGGTGGAGTACGACGTTGGTGTCGATCAGGAGGTGGCGATGCCCATGCGAGGCAGGCTGAAGAAGGGGAAGCGAGCGCGACTCGCTGGAGCGCACCGCCGCGGCCAGCTGGGCATGGTGGCCGGCACAACTGGCGCACGCGGGGTGGCCGCAGCCCAGGTCGGAGCGCAGGTAGCGTTCACGCACTACGCGCAGGACTTTTCCCTTGGCCGTCTTGCGCTGGAACTTGGTGAGGTGCCGAGCACCGCAACCGCCATCATCGTCGCCCTGAGAAGACGGCGGAAGGGGCCGCTTGAGGATGCTGATTCGGCCAGTCATGGCGCCGTTGGATGCGCAATTTACGCCGCAGGGATTGGCTCTGCTGGCCAAAGAGCTTAGCTACTGTAGCTGTAGCTGAAGTCGCCTGGGCTTGCCTGTGTGCCGTGCCATCAAGGAGTATGCATAGGCTAGCATCTGCAATCCATGCATCGCTCCTCCCAGCGACGAGCAGCACTATTTATTATACAGAGAAGAGAAATGTGGGAACTTTCTGATTATGTAATCACCCCCAGCAGAGAGACGTTCTTCTCATCAGCTTTTTGACCTCCGAGTCCAACCTGACCAACGTCCATGCTGGGGCTGGATGACTCGACTCGGGGTAGCAGCTTTTCTGGCAAAGTGCCCTCATCACCACATCTCGCTCAAGCTGCCTTCTTTCTTCTGCTCACTGCAGTGCCCAGCGTTCTTCGTGTTTCGCTGATGGCCCTTGTTGCAATCGGCCGCCGTGTCGTTGCTTGTTGACGAGACACCATGCAGGCATATTCTTCGACGCAGCGAGCACAAGCAGCTTCGTCCCCGTCCTTTGCCTCCTTCTCCAGCGCTAGCTCTGCTGGCGAGTGCAATGCAACCAATACTACAGATGCGACTGCGCCACCGCTGCCGCCGCCGCCGTACTTTGGCACCCACGCAGTCGACCATGCCGTCGCAGGGGTCGGCGCAGGCATCACTGCCACCGTGTGCATGAACCCACTCGACCTGATCAAGGTCAAGTTCCAAGTCGACACACGGCCCGTACGACCCCTGTCTCTTTCCTTTCCTTCCCTATCCCTGACGCATGTCCTCACGGGCGGCCGTGTGGGGCGCGAGATAGCGCAGAGCCTAAGTGGCATCGTGCGCGAGCACGGTTGGACAGGGCTCTACCGCGGGCTCGGGCCCAATGTGATTGGAAACAGCACCAGCTGGGGGTTGTACTTTCTCTGGTGCGTATCCGAACCTCGCATTTGTTGAGCAAACTCGTCTTTTCGGGCTTTGCTTTCCTGCTTACACTTATGCCACCCTTAGGTACACGATGATCAAGGAGGCCATGTCCAATGGTCAGCTTTCCCTCGCCTCTGCATCGTCCTCTGCGCCCGTCAAGCTGTCTGCTAGCCAGCATCTGCTCGCAGCGTCTGTCAGCGGAGCGGCGACCGCGCTGCTGACCAATCCAATTTGGGTCGTCAAAACGCGCATGTTCGCCACGCCGCCCCCGCCACGTCGCTCTTCGCAATGCGCTACCATCATCACCCCAAGATCAATGCAACACTACCGCAACACACTCGACGGTCTGGTTTCCATCTACAGGAACGAGGGCATCCGTGGGTGGTACAAGGGTGGTGGCCTAGCGCTCGTTGGCGTCTCCAACGGCGCGATCCAGTTCACCGCTTACGAGCAGCTCAAGAAATGGCGCTCGCGCGTCGCAATGCGTCGCAACCTGCGCCAGAGCGGGCCGCATGCAGCCACGGCGCAGGACGACAAGCTGATCCCCGAGGGGGGTGTCAAGCTGAGCAACACCGAGTACATCCTGCTCTCGGGTGCGTCCAAGATCGCCGCCATCTTCCTCACTTACCCATACCAGGTGGTCCGCTCCCGCATCCAAAACTTCCCTGTGGCGAGTAGTCCTACCTTTACAACAACAGCAGCATCCTACACCAGCATACCGGACTGCATCCGCAAGACCTACACGCACGAAGGCGGCCTCCGCGCCTTCTACAAAGGCCTCACCGCCAACTGCGTGCGCGTCCTGCCGGGGACATGCGTAACATTCGTCGTATATGAGCAGATCGCCTGGGCTCTCAAGGGTGCCGCAGCGGACCGAACGGCAGCGGCGCAAAGAGCGAGCAGAGCCGCTCCTGCAGGTAACACAGCAGGGACGGATATTGATATTGATGGGTGAAGCGGATTAGAAAAGCCCGGACAGAAGACATCATAGATGGAGCCATTTTGCCTTTTTGCATTGACCACTGTCGCACGCACGCATGTATCATTATCGTCACCAGCTCACATTCGCACACATACCACCTGCATTAGCTCAAGCAATGTACTAGAGAAACAATATCTACCCTTGCAATATTACACTAGCCAATCCTCCCCCCCCCTCCTCACCGAACGGAGCTGCGTTTCAGAATCCTTCAGATTGGAGGAACATACTTGCGGAACCGGACGCCTGCCTCATCGAAGATCTCGCGACTGCGGTCGTCCATACTGTACGCGAGCTGGTACACCACCTCCTTGACGCCCGTCTGCACGATCTTGACTGCGCAGCGTAAGCATGGGCAGCTGGTGAAAGAAAACGGAGTGATGACACGTTAGGTATTTGCCATTTTATCGCTTTGCGAACCGACGCTCCACTCACGTATTGCAGTACAGCACCGTTCCCTCCGCCCCGCCCTTCTCTCGCCCGCATTCGAGCAGCGCATTCTCTTCTGCGTGTAGGCACAGACACTCATCCAAGCTGACGCCGCTTTTTGGTACCTGCGGCTGCTCTTGTTCCTCCTCCTCCATCGCCCCCTCTTGCTGTAGAGTTGCTGCACCAGGCTTTTTGCTCTGGACAAGGCGCCCATTGCACCTCGCGCACCCGCCCTCGTTGCAATTCCGCAGTCCCCGCGGTGTGCCATTATAGCCGGTGGACAGGACACGGTTGTTGCGCACGAGCACGGCGCCGACGCGGCGCTTCATGCAGTTGGAGCGCAGTGACGCGAGCGTGCACAGGGAGACAAAGTATGTGTCCCAGCTCGGTCGTAGGCGGTGAGTCGCGGAGAGGTCCAGCGTGGAGAGGTATGCGGCGAAGAGGGCGGACGTGCGGAAGTCGTTCAGGATGCGCAGATCCGCCGTCTGCATCAACTCATACAGCGATAGTGGTCGGCGAGTACTGACACCGTTGCCGCCGCCTTCCTTTAACGTGGATTCCCCTTGCGATGGTATCGATGTGCCCTGCAGTGTGGCTCCATCGCCTTTCGATAAAGTTGCTGCACCAACCGCAACAGCCATGTTGGTCAGCGTCGCAATCACACCTGAGCTCTCCTCGCGGCTCATGTTGATCGGCGTTGCCGCCCCAACAGCCGCGGCGGCCGCGGCCGAAGCAGCAACCCCCGTCTCCGCATCTGCAGAAAGCGGCGAGAAGAGAGCATAGTCGTCGATCTCGAGAAACTTCTCTAGAGACAGCGCCGCTGCAGTACACGGTGCAGCGTGCTGGATGCGCTGCCAGCGCACGAGCACCGGTGCGCTAACCGAGACAAGCAGGAAGAAAGGGCGCTTACGGAACGCGTCTATGTCCGCGTACTTGGAGAAATCGTCGTCGATGAGCAGCCTGCTGGACCAGTGCGCCGTCGCATAGTCGAGCAGAGCGCCTTCGCTCGTGAAACGCCGCACCTCGTCTTTCGGCGCCTCGTTTGAATCCTCCGCGAGACAAGCCGGCTGCTGCTCAAGCCCGACGGACTGGAACGCGTGCTGTTTGCGCAGGTGCCTTCGGATCGTCGCGCGCCCGCTCCCCGCCGGACCTGTCACGGCGACGAGCATGTCTTGGGGAAATAAGGTCAGCTCAGAAGGTTCCGTTGGCAGCGACGACAGGCGACCGAACCAATGGGAATGGTGCCGACGCATGCACCCTATCCATGGCCTCCATCCCACTTCTTCTTCTTCCATGCCAGCCTACTATGGATAGAAGACCAACACCTCCCACGTGCCACCAAACACGCGACGCGTGCGCTGGGCCTGCTTACGTCATCATCCTTAGGACCCTCTTCGCTTCTTCCCACGTCGTAACGGAGGCCACGTCTGGTGGAGCTTGCCGCTTGCGATAATTGCCATCGCCTTCGAATGCACTCCCAGTTGGATGCATTGATCGCATCAAGGACCAAGGACCGAGGACGTCGGCAAGCTCTCTCCCCCCTCCTTCCCCCGGTGCTTTGCTGGCTGCTTTGTGCAGGCCGGTTGGTCCCAGTGCCTAAATATGCGTGCGGTGGGCCGATGAACCTGGCCCCATCGGATCTCATTCGTGACGTTGGTGGTAATCGTCACCGGCGTTCCGTGGAATCACCCTTCTCGCAATCTTCCGCCTGAACCTGTACCAAAGGCGCTCACATCCCCTTTCATTGCACACTTAGGTGCACCACAACGAGCTACATGCTCTCACCGTCGCCCTCGTCCCAACTAGCACGCATCGGGATGTAAGTGAGCGAGGGAAGATGGACGCAGGGACAGCGACTGCGTCTTGAATGGGAGTCTGATCTAGGCCTCTTATTTCAGAAACCTGCCATTAACGCGTTGGAAACAGCAGCAGTAGCAGAAAAACGCACGGCAGGCCCACTCCTTTCTTGCAGCCATGGCGAACTTGAACTCTGGGCTAGCCCAAGGCGGCCACAGCCCAAGCACAAATATTGCACAGTGGACACATGGTATTCAATGCATTCCTGGCCTGCCCATCGCGGAAGCCTTGGCCAACCTCGGCACCTGGCCCCTCCATCCGGTCCTCGATGCCGACATCGACGCGTCGTCATCCTTCAGCAAGCCCCAAAGCACGACGGGTCGGAAGGTCACAGTGTCATACTGGCGTGCGAGAACGGCGCTTGAGGACAGCACAGACGGGACTTCCACAGTAGAAGGGATTATTTCGTCGCAGCAACGCGTCAATCTCAACACGGCTGTCGAGCAACTGCAGACCATGCGCTTTGCCGAGGCTTGCATTCTGGCTGCCCTCGAACGAAGTGAAGAGGCGAAGCGCAACGGACGCAGCGAGGGACAACGCCATGGGAAAGGCGAGGCGGAAGATGCACAGCCATATACAGAGTCGCAAACAGAGAAACACGCGGATGTAGAAAGCGGAAAAACTGCATTTGCGCGGCAATTCTTACAAGATCGTCTACTCTTTGCTGTGCAGGAGGATGAGCAGCCAGAGGACGAGGTGCATCATCAACATGTCCTCAGGCACGCACAAGGCATGTACTCGAATACGTTACCCACCGGCGCAAAAAGGCAGGCCAAGCGGCGGCGAACCGATACTAACTCCGGTACGAGAGGGCAGACACAGCCAAGGACACAGTCTCTGTGGCTCTTTCGCGTCTGCTTCTACGACTCGACTGAGGGAGCCGCTGTCCCTCCCGCGAGCGCAAGCTTGTCCTTCTGCGATGCTGTCCTGCGCTTGTCCTCCACCTTGCCCGATCAAGCCGATCCGACAAATTTCTCACACACCCCAACATCAGCGAAACAAAGGCAGCGGCCACTGTCGCAGCTGCTGTCGCCATCCGAGCAATTTCAACTTTCCGCGCTCGAGAAAGCGTGTGCAGCTCTGCAGCACGAGCTCCCGCTTCTCATGCTCGAGACAGAAAAGCCGGACCACACGATCACGCTCGAGGAGCTGAGGAACGATGCGCTCGTGTGCGACGCGTTGCAGCGCGCTCTGCATGGCGCCTTCGTTGCCTGGGCCTTGCATCGGCAGCACCACCCTTGCAAACCCCTGGACCCGTCTGGCGCGTTGGGTGCGCAAAGAAATCAGGCCGCAGGCGATGGCCTCGATGTTGATAATCGGGGAGACACGGGGGAGGAGGATGTATATCCCGTTCGCTGGCGCGACGGTATACTGCTGCGACCTAGATTCCGACCACCTCTGAGGTGGCCGAGGCACAGTACGTACGACGATCAAGAAGAGAGAGATTGTAACATCGGAAGGAGCCGCACTGGCCACCTGCGCTCCACCTCGCACGTTGGCATTACACACGCGCACGCCGAAGCAAGTTCTTCCATCAATCTACGCGCGTTCATCTCCCCTTTTATTTTGCAGCTGCACCTCTCACGCCAGCCCCAGGATACAGCGTGGAATCTCTTTCCCCTTTCCGTGCGGTCTCCTAGGGAAGACCGGGATCCGGCTGTGACGTGCGCTTGGGACGGCGAGTGGGATCCCGGGCCTTGTCTCGCGTCCGACCGCGTTCCTCGCTCTGGCGCAACGCTGCTCCTCGCTCCTCTTGGCGTCCAGGCTACGTTCGTGGATCGATGGATGAAGGCAGACATCAACCTTCTGCAAAGGGATGCAGCTAGAGACCACGCGGTCGGCGTGTCGACCTTGCATGCTTGGGAGTCGATGAAAGAGGAGCTCAAGACGCGGCTCCTTGCAATGGGCTGTCTCAGCTCGCCGGAAGTGGAAGAGGATCTGGAGAGGGATCGTTACATCCTTTGCAAGCGCCAAGAAAGCGAGAATGAGAATGAGAATGAGAATGAGAAGGACGGCGGTGGTGCCGCTGGCGCGCAAGGGCAAGTCCAACAAGGCGAAAATGACACCAGCACGGGAAACACGCGCGTCTTCCTCTGGCTGCAATCGCTTTGTTACCTTGCTGTACCTCGTCATGTTGGCACTGAAGGGAGCCACGTCGAAGGGATCATCAGCGCAGGCGAAAAGACGAAGACGGCGTCGGTGATTGTGCCAGCCGTGGAGCGACTCAATTTTGCGACACCTCAGCGACTCGGAGAAGTGCTGGACAACTCTCGGAAAGCATTGCAGCGCCTCGCCAGTGCCAGGACCAAGACCCGGCAGGAGGCTGCACCGCCGATCACACCACCTCCGCCGCCGGCCCAGCTATCGATTGTCGATGCGCAAGGCGGCGCACAAGTGGCACTGACTGCCACTGCTCTTAAAGGGGTAGCTCTTAAACAAGAGCCCTCAATGCAATCTGCTGTCGAGGAGCAGCCGCAAGAATGGAGGTTGTCTCATGCCGCGACCGCCGAAGATGCATGGTCCAGCTCCGAAGGTGATGCAGACTTGTGGGGCGAAGCGGATGGCGAAGACGGCAGAGATGTGTCGCATTCGAGCTCCGATCGACAAGGCATTGTTGTCGACTCTCCGAATCTCAAGTGTACCTCTCCTACAGGGAACCAGGCAGAGTTACTGCCGCCAGCAGCTCATATCGACTCGGTCGAGGCATTCGGATCTGATCACCCAAATCCCGCCTTTGGCGTTGAGGCCTCTTCGGCACCTGCTAAACGTGCGTTCGAAGATATGGACATCGTCACGGATGTCGACTTTGACTTTTTCGGTGGGGGTGGCATCGTTCTTGCTGATCTACCAGCTGATACCAACGTAGCAGCCAAGCAAGGCCAGCTTCACGCTTATGATGCACCTGCTCCGAACGCTGCATTGGAAGGGCATGCTTCTTCGGGTCCGCCCCACAGCACATCTCTTGCTGCGCCCCTCTTGGTTCTGCAGCAGATATTTCCTCGCCATCCAGCAGGCGCTGTCACTGGGACAACCTTTGCAAGCCTCGATGCGCCATCTCTACCCGCGTTCACTCCTGGCTCGTTGACAGCCTCTTCTCCTACCATGGGCCCGCTCCTCGGCAAGACGCCGCAAACACCTGGAGACGAGCAGCATTTCGTTCCGGACTCGGTAGCCATTGCGAACTTTGACAATGTCCGCTCCTCCGTCCAGCAGAGTGCCGATGAGGATCTGAGCGCAAAGTCGGTAGATTACGACCTTGACTACCATCTGCTCGGCTCAATGCGGGCAATGATGCCACGTGATCTGCCCACTGGTGATATGGCTTCCAAGTATGAAGAGGGCAAATTCGCCGTTCCGGTCGATGGCAGCACATCAACGCAGGCTAAACCGAATGGCGATGCTCCCGACCTGACAGTACAGTTGCAGGCACAGACACAGACGCGCCTACAGGCAAGCACAAAGGCGCAAGCACAGGGAAACCCGCATTTGCAGGGACAGGCTCCACCTCGTAAGAAACGGCTGCTGGCCACTCTTCGCCACAGGCACATGAATGATGAAGAGTTGTCCGAGCTGGGAACAGCAGATGCTTCGGTCAGCGGACAAAGTGACTCTGATGACAGTGACTCTGAATCTGAGGCTGATCGAGGGCATGCAGTGGACGAAGTGCAGACGCTCAAGTCGCAGCTAGACCTTCTCTCGCATGCCGTTAAAATTGTCGTTGGGCGTGTGTCTGTGCATTCCCGCACTCGCGCACTCACTGTACGCGGCCGGCAGACATCATCGGATGCTCAAGTGGAGGATCGGTTGTACAATCCGTCCTGTACAAGGCTTCTGCATTATGGTGCTCGTGTTCAAGGTGACGCACAAGTCCAGTCCATGGGTGACGAGTGTGAAGGTTGCGACGTCGCCGCAAGGGCCATCAAAGACCCAAAGGCTTTCGCAGCGGGATCAATATCGCGAGTTGGCACTTTGCAACTGCTAGAGCAAACGCAAATGATCGTGAGCAGCGCGGGGTCTGTCCTCAAGATAAATGCGGCCGCAGTGCCATTTTGGAGTAAATTGAATCTGGCACCTGTTGCGGGTCGGAAGAACGTCACATGTCTTTTGCTGGTCGAGGAGTCATCTGAAGGCTTCATTGGCGACACGCGGCGTCGACTTGACGTGTGGAAGTATAGCTACGAGGTGAGAAACAGGAAGGGGTAAAACATCTATGCTACGATACTGAACCGCTTCACACCTTTTAGAGCATGTCCTTGGGCACTTTCAGTCAAGTAGATGTGGCCATCATCGCTGCCAGTGATCCACGAACCCCTGCATTAAGCGAGCTGAGAATGGACAGCGGTGAGCCAGTAACATAGTGTGAGAAGGCATATTCCGCTAAAACTGCTTCTTCATTCAGAGCGTTGGAACAACACGATCCACTCGTTGGGCACAAGAGTCAATGCGGCTGCCGCACATGACAAGTACACAGTGCTTTGGGTGGCTGGATGCAAGGAAACACCCGATCAAGAGATCCTAGGGGCGATACAGGTGGATTTGCGGCTTCTGTGTCGCAAAGCAGGTAACCCGCAGCCATTCGTGACGGTCGTGGAGCTTACCGCAAAACGACCTTCCTACCTCGACTGCTTAGCACTCTACGATAGTATCGAAAGCAGCTCGCCGCCGGAAGCTACGCGCCACCTCCACCGAGAGCTAACACCCTCCGGACACAGCTTCCAAAGTCCAGCATTCGCCCTTGCACCTGCTACCTACCGTCAATCGAAACATTTCTCTTTGACGTGGCCGCATGTCTCGGACTCTCACGATGCAACTGACTACCTCGTTCACGTGGCCTACGACATTGATTTCACTGGCAGCATCTGGACCGCATGTATCGACAATAAAGCCCAGCTTTCGGAGACAAAGCAGTCGCCGAAGAGTGGCAAAACATACGATGACTTACTCACGGTCTGGACTAACGCGGTGTCTTTTGCCAGAAGGGCTTCGCAGAAATGCACAATTGTCCTCTGCCACAGCTGCTCATCTAGGGAGGAAATCCGACTGGGTAAGCCTAATTGCACATTGCATTAATGATCTCAGCTGACCAGGAGCGCATAACAGGTTGCTTCAAGAACATTGCGGCCGAGCAAAAGCCACCATGGATAGAACACGTGATTTTCTTGTGCTTGGACCGGAGTACTCCAATCGCCCTGCCATGGGAGAGACTAGCTCCGCCAGGGCATGATTTTCCTCAGCAAGCTAATGCAGCCCGCGACAACTCGCTCATGCACGATTCGTCTCGCCTGGATCTCGCCTGGACCTTCCCGCCTGCGCGCCTTATCCACGATCTCTGTGACGTTTCACCTCTTGCATCTGGCCTGTTGGCGTCTCGCCGCCTCTGCTCGGCGACCGCATCTTCTTGGTCGACAGAGAACTACATTCTTCACATCCTAGCTACCGTGCCGGAAAGTTCCGCGGGAATGGAAGAAGTCATGCAACAAGTTCTCGTGTCTTTCCACGAGCTGAGAACGGTCACCAAGCTCCGACTTGCATGCGACCTGCCGTTGCCGTGGCACGTGGCCGCCGTTCGAATATTCGCAGCTGCTAGTGCGAAGTATTGATGTATCTCATGCGCCTGCATCTGTAGCATATGCGTTCGTCTACTGCCTATTTGCGTGTGCTTCTTCGACCCTTCGCTGGCGGTGGTCCGGAACGGCTCCCAGAACGAGTCCCCCGTCGTGTCGGTGCCTCCGCTTCATCCTCGCCATCTTGCTCGGGCTCATCGTCTTCGCCTTCGCTTGGAGGGGCAGAGCGCTTCACGCTCTTTTTGACTGGACTTTCCACTTCCGTCAATTCATCATCTGATAAATCTTCTTCGCTGCTTTCTGGCGCTCTAGCGCGTTGAGCGATCATGTTCTCGAACTCGAACGTTTGCGAGAGTATAAAGCCCTCCTCGCATTGGGGGCAGCGGTTTTCTGGCATATCCTCGCTGTCGTCTCCCCCATCGGCCTCACAGCTGTCCTCGTCATCTTCTTCGTCCTGGACGCCTCCCTCTATTTTGTATTCCTGAAAATTACCGTAGTATGGCGTAGCGATTCAGCTCTTGGTCCTCCTCCAAAGCACATAACACCCCATTGAATGCACTCACGAGCTCGTTCAACGCTGTCAGATCGTACCATTCTTCCAGTTTGTTCCAAATCAGCTTCGAATCTTGCAGCGCTGCTTGGCCAGTTAAGGGTGGCCTGCTATCCTCTTTTCGAGATTCATCTATTTTTTCCACGGCTTGCGAGAGCTTCTGGAGTATCCGAATCAGGTGGAAATGACGATGGATACCAACTGGGCGATGAGAGGAGACCGCACTCAAAAGCGCACTCTCAACCTCGATGTCATCAAGGAAGGCAACCTCATCGGGCATGACTGTCAATCCGTGGGAGATGGCTTATATGAAGGATCCAAGATCCTTGAACGAAGATTGGACTTGTTAGGGAAAGAGAATATGAAGGTGGCAGGTGAACCCCAAAAGAGAACAACACAGAGCAGGTGGGGTACAACTTCAACTTTCGCGTGGCAACTTGCGTCATACACCATCAATACATGTTTATTGCAGTGAAACGACCTCAGGATGCCATTGAACAGGCTCGGAGAAGGGTCTCCAATGGAGACCATCATCGAAAACCACAAGCAAAGCAATGGTGTATTGGAACCGCATATTGCTGGGTGCGGACGACACGGGAGTCTTCCGTGAAACACAGCATTTGTTGCATTTGATGCATCATTAATCACGTCATAGGGACAGCTCGATTACAGATGCTATTCTGGTCTACGAGCTTGCAAAAAAGCCATGAGTCTCTCCAGAATCCCACGAGCATCATGTTGCTGTCCTTCAACTCCTCCTTGTGCCTCTCGGCCACCGTTGGCTTCGCCATCCTCGTCACCGTTCCAGCCACCAGGATGCATTTGCTGGATCAGGTCATTGAAGAATCCGGCCTGTGGAAGCCGATGAGCATCGGATGACTAGGTCAGCGAAAGAGCGAAGACAGGACGCGTAACAGGAGAAAGCACGACCCACCTGCTCCTCTTGCGGCAGTCGATCCTGGGCATCCTGAATCATCCTCATCAGATCTTGCGCGCCTCGCCTCCCGCCGGGTCCACCCCGGTTCGAACTTGGCATGCGACCAGAGATGTCAGCAAAATATTCATCATCGAATCGGGTGCCGTAAGCAGGTGGAAACGGATCGGATGCTTCGAGCAGCTCTGAGCGCGACGTCACATCGGGCGGCATAAGCGAGATCAACTGCTGGCGCAATGTGTCGGGGATATCCGAAACGATTACATGGCGGTAGATGCTGGTGAGCGTTTCACCATCTGGAGGATTTGGTCTGCGCGCCTTTTTTTTAATGACAGGCCAAACTCGCCTAAAAGTCTCCGAGAGCCATGACTGGTGGTCGTGATCCTTCCAAAGCGACTCGGAACGTGCAGCGTACAGATGGCTGAGGAGGTGCACATAGGCATCGCGTCCATTGATCTCCGAATATGAGCTTGCGACTTGTAGCGACGGGTCATCAAGAGCTTCCATGGGAATTTCTGTGCCGAGCTTCTTTAAAAGCACTGGCGCAGCTATAGGGTGCAGACCCATCGCTTCCTCTAGCGCCGTATTGCTCTTTGCATGGTCCTGGGGGCATTGAGGACAGCCTCGTGAGCAGCTATACAGGTGACAAGCGTCAGAAGCGAAAAGAAAGCTGCTCACATGATTTCTTTCTTCTCTCTCGATCCCTCGATATGCGAGGGCCTTAGCGAACTGCCATCCCACAGCCCATTCCACACTTCCTCTTGCCTGAGTGAGGGCCTCATCCAGCTGCAACACCCACTTGTGGCTTGAACTCTTGATTGCGAGAAAGTCTACCCATAGCAGCACCGCATGTGGATCTGAGGGTGCCGCTATGGATAGCAATAGCTTGCACCACTCGAGCGATGTGCGCCATGTCCCCCGGCGCCCTAAGTAATTGATGTGACGGTGTGCGGCGAGATAGAACCCGCGGTTCTCTATACGCGAGAAGTCGACTTGCGCGGGACCGGAGGAAGAGGTGAGAGAGGATACGAAAGATGGATTTGCACACCGCTCGTAGGCAAATAACGCTCGAGAGACAAAGTCACCAGCTTGACCCAAGTCGCCCTGATGTCGTAAGACCTCGCTCAGTTGTAGCAAAGTGTCGATATGCCAGGGGTAGATCCGAATAAGGGTGTGCAACGAGTTGGGGTCATACCTGTGGCATGGGAGTATGGGCAAGGTAAATGATTCAGGGATGGTTCGACAGGGCTAGCTACGACAAAGCACGACACGTACGATCGAACCGCTTCGAGAAAATTGTACTGTGCTTCTTTGTAAGCCCTCGAATGAATCCACGAGCAAATCTTGCCCTTCCCTTCTTCTACGTGGTCCTCCATATTCATGCCCGTGAAAGTCTGCGCGATGGGCAGCCATTCAGGCTTTGGCTGCACGAGCACACATCGTAACCGCATGTTGGGATTGTGTGCTGCGTTCCGCATTCTGGCTGCTCGCCCGCCTGCAGCGCCGCTTCCGCCAGTGCTGCGCGCTTCGGACTCGTATGCCTTCACAGCTGCCGCTCCAAAAGTCCTCTTCAGCTCGACAAAAGGATCAAAGTTCTGCGCTGTACAGCTTAGCGTTGATCGCAGCTTGTTGAGAAGGCAGTACTCTGTGCTTGATGATGCCGGCGCTCCGGAACCTGTAGATGCTACTGCCCCGCTTGTTGCATCCGACGTGGCTCGCTCCTGCGCCAAGAGACGATCAAACTCGTCCATACTCATGTCCTCCACATTTCGCTTTTCTCCCTTGGTCAGCGCTCTGGCATTCGTATACTTGCTGCCTCCTTTGGACAGTCCAAGTGTGCCTTTGTCTGTACTGGGAGTAGTGGACCCGCTTGCTTCACCGGTTTGTAGGGCATCTTCCGTTTGCAGTCCCTTGCTTCGGTTCTTCTTTTGCTTTTTCTTTTTGGTCTTTGAGCTACCTTTCGCCGGTGCAGACTCGGTCTCTCTTTCTTGTTCGTTCCCTTCGTCTTGTTCCCGCTCTTCCTCATCTGAATTCAAGCTGAGCTGGAGATCGGTACCGTGCAGAGATCTTTAAGCACAGGAGCACGGAAAAATTCCTACGAACCGAAACTCACGGCTGCAAATGCACTGACAGGCTGTGCTTGTACGGTTTTGCAGTTCGAGCTTGGGGATGCATCCTTTACATTGCCCGCTTCTCCATCTGCTTCCTCGATCTTGTCTTCGCCTGGAGTAGAAAGTCTACCTGCCTGTTTCTGTAGAGCTGCAAGCTCTTCCTCCTCTCGCGCTTGCCTCTTGGACATGCGTTTTGCCGCCATCTTGGCACGTTGTTGAGGGGGGGACGAAGGGCAGACCTGCCTTGTGTCCCCTCTTCAAGACCAATGTGTTCCCACCTATTGCTATTACGCAGTAGCTGAATGGTCCAAGCTGGTGGCAGTGTGGATACCAGTCCGTTCCCAAGGCAATTGACATGTCGAAAGCACAAACAATTGCTGCTATGACGCAGCTAACGACTGAGGACTCCTTCAGAGAAGCGATCAGTTGTGAGGAGTTGACCTGATGTCTAATCGGTGCAATTTTCTCTCGCCGGACAACCCCAGCTACCAGCGGTCCGCACCTCTCATCAAGTTCCTGCTCTTCTAAGTCCATGAATGACTTATAGACTCCTTGCCTCAATCCTAATTCATTCGTCCCCATCAGCGCATTATAGCCAGAAATAAGGGGGGAACACTATTCATCCCAGATCAGCCTTGATAACAACTCTGAGAAGCGCCATTTTGCGCTCGGCAATCTTCAGCAGCGCCTGGGTCGTTCTGTGCCCCCCTGGGCTAGATTTCCATTTAACTGCCACAGTTCAGCATAGCTTCAGGATTATCATCACCAGGCATGGTCCAAGAATCTCAGGGTGGCGGAGGCACCGCCGCAACGCTAATGAAGCATCTCAACTCCTTCACTACCAAAAAGCAGGCCGATGAGTCCAAGTCCAAAGACCCAGAGCTGCGCAACGATCTCATCATCAGAGCTGCACGGGGCGAGGCGACCCCGAGGCCTCCCGTCTGGGTCATGCGTCAAGCCGGACGATATCTTCCAGGTGAGCCCCTTTCCCTTCATGATACGGAGCCCAGAAGGGACGAGGCAAAGAATTGACGCACCAACATCTGCCACACCCTCTAGAATTTCGGGCGCTGCGAGAGAAGCACGATTTTTTCGAGTGCTGCCGTGTACCTGAGCTAGCAGCAGAGATCACGCTCCAGCCCATTCGACGCTACCATGGACTTCTCGATGCGGCTATCATCTTCTCTGACATTCTCGTCGTTCCGCAGGCTATGGGTCTCGAAGTCGAGATGCTGCCAGGCAAAGGCCCCCACTTCCCCGCACCGCTGCACAAGCCGAGCGATATGGAGAGGCTCAAGAAGAAAGTCGATGTCAAGAAGGAGCTTGGTTATGTCATGGATGCCATCAAGCTCACGAGACAAAAGCTCGAAGGAAGGGTACCTCTCATCGGCTTCTGCGGTGCACCATGGACGCTCATGGCATACATGATTGAAGGTGGCGGAAGCAAGGAGTTCGAAAAAGCCAAAAAGTGGCTCTGGGCACACCCAGAGGAAAGCAAGGAGTTGCTGCAGCGCATCACAGATGTCTGCATTGAGTTCCTGGTTGCACAGGTCCGGGCAGGTGCCCAGCTGCTTCAAGTCTTTGACTCATGGGCTGGCACCTTGTCCCCATCCGACTTCCGCACATTCAGCCTACCCTACCTTCGCGCCATCTCGGCTGGCGTCCGCGATGCACTATCGTGCAATTCGCGTGCATGCGTCCCACTGATCTGCTTTGCCAAAGGCGCCTTGGGTCACTCGCTCCCGGAAGTCAGCAAGGCGGGCTACGATGTCGTCGGCCTTGACTGGACTGTTGAGCCGAGCGTCGCACGCCGGATCGTTGAGATGAGCTCGCCGGGCGGTACTTCCTTGAAGGCTGGAGCCGGTGCCAATGAGGCGGCGCACCGCATCGCGCTACAGGGCAACCTCGATCCATCCGTGCTCTACGCGGGTAAGGAAGCAATCCGGCAGCAAGTAGACAAGATGTTGCGCTCGCGCAAAGGCGGATTTGGAGGGTCCGGCGCACACATTGTCAACCTTGGGCACGGCATTACTCCTGGTGTGGATCCTGAGGACATGAGGTACTTCCTCGAGTGCGTACACGAGATCGGTCGTGAGGTCTGCAGCGCAAAGGAAGAAGAGTAAAAAGGGGTTGAGATGTTCCTTGTCGACCGCAGCTCGATTTGGGTGATTTTTGTAATACAACAATGCGGGAGCAGAAACAATGCGATGCGACGCTCTCAAGACGTTCGTTGTTGCTATTCATATTGTTCTGGTAATCGGCCGGTGGTCTTGACCGCATATAGACCCGGTACTCGTTTCTCTAGGCATGTGCAAGCATTCGATGAGCTGCCTCACCGAATTGAGCCTTCTTCTGCGCGAGGATACTCACCTATATGCTGCCATTTCGCCACCCAGCTCTGATCGGGGTGGATCATAGAGACAAGTCCATCAAAATTGCTCGTGGTGCAGTCGAGAACTGTGTCCTGCGACCCTTGCATCTGGTCGCACCCAACATGCCGGCAAAGGGAAAGCCAAGTCAGCAGCAATTCTTTCGCTTCTTCGTGGCATCTACTCCAGCGCAGTCTTCGAGAGCAGACTGAACAACACACCTGCAGTACAGCCTCGCAGTTGGGGCAGCCTCGCGCATTAAAGTCGGCACCGCGTTGGACGAACTGACAGCGCAAGCACGCTCGAAGCTTAGCGATGTCGGCTTTGGTCGTCATCTTCGCCTCGTCCGTGCGACAATCAAGCTCGAGAACAGGATGCGTGGAGGGGAATGAATCGACCACACAGCAAGATCTTTATCCTCACTGAGATCGGCTTGAACGCAACGAAGCAAACACCCTCAGCAAATGGAGGCACACCTCACACTGGGCAGCCAACAGAGACGACGAGAGAACCTTCAGGGTGTGGGTCGTAGGAGGGGAGATGAGAGCGACGTGTGGGAACATAGTCAAACCAAGTAGGGTTACATATGAAGAGGCAAACTATGGAGACGTATGTGCATCAGAGGATTGGAAGCTCAATTTTGAATGAAGTGAATCAATCACAGCTTGAATGCAACTCGTCACGACCACTGCTGAGTTCATGCTACAGCGTTGGATGCCACGGTGTACGCACTAAGCTTACCATCAGCCGTTCCAGATTGCGAAATCGAGCGGTACCTGGGCGTTTTGCATCCCGCCAGCATGTCGCGCTACGAGAGCTACTCGGGCGGCGCAAGCCGTACTTTCGCTCCATACCCATCTTCTGGCGGCGGCCGTGGAGGCGGACACGACCGGCGCACCCATCACAGGGGAGGTTACAGAGGTGGCAGGCGAGATCATTACCGAAACGGCGGTGGTAGTTATCACGGCGGTAAAGGCAACACTGGAGCTGCCGACTACAGGGAGAATGACACCGAGACCCACAGGGCCAACAAGCTCAGAAGTACACTCCTTGGTCTTGGGGAGAAGGCCGAGTTCCACGCGCCAAGCGAGCTCTATGCTGTTGCACAAGACCTCGTGGACCAGGCTTCATCATCTGCACAGTTGCGAGAAGTCATTGAACGGACATTTTTGATCATGTGGGTACCGTGATGCCTTGTGCGAGACTGCCCTTCAAAAGGCTGACTGCCTTGCTGCTATCCCAAGGATCACCGAGCAACCGCAAAAAATGCCTCTGACAGCTGCTCTTCTTGCGACGCTTGTGCTTGCTCCACCAACGCCAAAGGATCAGCCGACCGATGCCAAGGAGAGCTCCAGCTTAGGATCCGTCGTCGTCAATGAATTATTGCAAGCTTTCCGCTCATACCTCGACGCAAGACTATGGAGGAATGTTAGACTCACGGTAAGCCGGCTCACGACATCTGGATGAATGGCTGGAGTTGACACAAATGCATCCCTTTTTCTCGCCAGCTCCGTTTCTTCTGCCTCCTCACTCCACTGCGAATCATTTCCGCCTCGTCGCTGTACAAGCTCTTCGACTCGCTTGCTGCTGTCATGGATGAACCCGCGGTCACACTGGCCCGTGCAGACCGGGCAGCAACGTGCATCCTTGAGCCACTGTGCTACACTGGCGATCAACTTCTAGCTGCGGATCCAGGTGCAAAAGAGCAGCTGGACAAACTGGTCGATGCTCTGCAGAGTTACGGCGCAAGCAGAAGAGTGGCGGATGACCTTCTCTTGCCATGGCAGCGCCATGCCAGTCTGCAACCTCTTTCGACGGAGGTGAGCGTATCTCACAGAGACCGCTGGCCAGGTGCAATCTCTTCTGACACGCTTCCAAATTGTGTTCATTCACGAAGTCGTTCGAGACTCTCTTGCAAGCCTTGCAAAACCACAAGTCACTCGGCTACCCCAAGATCCCCTTCCTGCCTCAGCCGGGCGAGCTTGTCCCTCCCGCAATCAGTGCAGATCTCAATGCGGACGTCGCAAGCACAGTGGATGTTCCAGAAACTCTCATTCCTCCTGATGAGGAGGACTATGTTTCGCTCGGACAGGACCTTGCGCTTGCAAAGCTCAACCAGGCTGCTGGACCGCAACCATTGGGAGTGACTAGCAAAGCACGCGCCAAGATCCTAAGCGCAGACGAGGCTCAAATCAAGCGAGGTGGAACAGGCCCACAGGGCAGATTCATTTATGCCCGCTGGATGACAGAAGTAGGTCTGGAAGGATCGGCTAAACATGATGCTTGCCGTGACTGACCAGGCGTTGACTCATCACATTCAGTCGACTCCATTGACAGACTCTCCGTCATCAGTGGTGCTGCGAAGCCTTGTCAATGATCTTATTGATTTGTATGAGCCGAATCGACGGACCGCAGCAAAGGTTCTATTGGACTTGCCCAAATTCCTTCACAAGGGTACATTTGGCGGCAAGATGGATCCGAATGTCGGTCTTGTGGGTGATACGGCTATGGACTGGTCATCCGCACCACGTCTGTTGGCACCTGCATCTGGCTCCTGGATCCTGGAAGATCTGCTGGTTGAGGTGAGGCAGTGCTTGCAACCAACTTTGTCAACATCAGAATCTCGTCTGACGCAAGCATCTTTTCTAAAATTCAGGGTATCTTATCGAACGCCCTCTTGCTCCCGGCTGCTCCACATCCGGAACTCTACTATGCTGCATTGATGCGGGAAGTCGTGGCAGCCAGCCCGCAGACGATTGCGCCCGCGATCGGCAAATCACTTCGGCGTATATACACAGCCATGGCCACCGGAAAAGTAGAAACAGAAGTAACGAAGAGACTGAGTGACTGGTTCAGCGCGCATCTCAGCAATTTCAACTTTGGGTGGGCATGGAAGGAATGGGTGCCAGATATGGAGCTGCCGCCACAACATCCGCGCAGGGCATTCTGCGTCCGCGTCGCAGACCTTTGCGTCCGCTTAGCATACTATGACCGTGTCAAGTCCGTGCTTCCGGCTGAGCTTCAAACAGGCGCGCTGCCCCAAGAAGAGCCTGGGCCCAGCTTCACTTATGAAGATCCTAGTGAGTGATGTCTTCGATTTTTTGCTTTGCAAGATCCTCGGCTGAGTATGCCTTGCGTTGCTAGACCAAACGTGGCACGTGAAAGCAACAGAGCTCGTCAACTCTTTCCGGGCAAAGGCAAGTGCTGACGTCGTTTTGGCCAATCTTGAAAGCTTCAAAAGGGAGATCATTGCCCCGGATGACGTGACGATGACAGATACCGACGCGCCAACGGTAGCTACAGAAGCACAAGCCGAGATTATGATTCGCGACGTGGCAGTGCAGGCGGTCCTAAGCGTTGGCAGCCGAAGTTTCTCTCACTTCCTGAACGTGGTTGAGAGGTAAGGACCCCTTCTTTGATGCAGAGAGCTTGAACCATACGCTGAATGAAACCTATCTTGCGCATTTAGGTACCACGCCTTGCTCCGAAACTTGTCCACATCACCCGAAATGCGCATCCACATCCTTGGCGCGGTCGCTCGATTCTGGAGAAGGTCGCCGCAATGGATCCTCATCGTGGCCGACAAGTTGCTCCAGTATCGCATCCTAGAGCCATCGGACATTGTCAAGTACGTCTTCGATCCAGCAGCCTCAAAACTTCCCGTAGATGGTTTGGGCCAAAATGAGGAAGCACGAGACTGGAGCTCCTTCGTTTGGTGGGATTTACTCCGCAACACGATTGAAAAGATCAATGGGCGTGTCAACCAGTTGCAGGCTCGTGTTGAAGCCTTGGAAGCGGAGGAAGCAGCACGACAAGAGATGGCGGAAGCTGAAGCCGCTGCAGCACCAAGCAAGAAGGCAAACGAAGAGGAAGAGGCACCTGCCATAGTCTTTCCAACTTCTGTTGCAGTTCCTGTCCCGGAGGACCCCGCGAAAGAGAAGAAGGATACGTTGCAAGATCGACGGGTGGCTTTGGAGGCTGTTATGACTGAGCAGCGTAAGGTTTTGTCGGCGCTAATCAACGGCTTTGCTGAGGCCATGCCCGCCAACCCAACGGACGCTGTGGACGAACCCGATTGGAATCAGTACTGGTTGACAGGATGGTCGAAGGAGCTTCTTCGTCGGGTGAGTGTTGCCGAGGTCGCGATCAAACGATCAAACTGACATTGTGGCTGCCGTCCAACAGTTCCACACTCAGTTTGGGCAAAACCAGCAAACACTGACGGCGGCGTTCCCCAAGGCCATACCTGCCGAATTCCGCCGACTGTTTGACCAGTCATGTGTGCTCGACAGCGAATAAATTGTGGCTGTGATGGATATGGTTGCGATAGCAGCGGTGCTGAGAAACTATAGGCTGTGTGGCATTCATTCCGTCGACATGCATGCATTGATGGGATGAAAGATTCTACATAGATGACTCGATATGCGCGATTGGGGTGTAACGTAAACATTGCGCAGAATATGCACCTCTAAGCGGTATTGTCTGGCACAAATTCGCGCCAGCTCTTGACCTCAGGCGGGATCTTGCCCTCCTGATAGCCAAGCAAACCTCCTTGAGGAATTTTGCGCTCAAGCGCTTCGACGAAGAGTTCCGCGCAACGTGCCTCATTGATAAGCGGGACACCGAAGTCCACTGCATTCCGGCGAGCTACGTAGTCCTCATCCATGGTGTCGCGACCGCGGGACTTGGCTAGGTTGACAACGAATTGAATCTCATACTCATCGAAGACCTCGCGCAATTTACTGTGAGAGACATACGAGTCAAAATGGATCTCGCATATGCGCGCACTGAGCAAGACACTCACCGCTTGTCTTTCAATGGGAACCAGATACGCTTCGCTGAGACGTGCGGTATGGAATTGAGGAAGGATTCAACCTCAGCATTCGAGCAGTACAGCTTGAAGCCCACTAAGAGTACACAGCGTGACATTCAGCGCGTTAGCACATGTTCAAAAGAGCGCTTTCGCGATGCACACTTACAGTCATACAAGCGGCGGGCGACGCTTGCCATCTGCGGCTTGGAGATGTCGCCACCGATCAAGACACCCTTGTTTGGTTCAGGCACCCGGAAGCCTGTGGTGGACGCAATGGAAGCCCAGTATGCTTCGGCCAAGTCCTTGCCGAACGAAGCCACCTCGCCCGTGCTCGCCATTTCTGTACATTTTTATGTCAATCATCGATATGCTAATGAAAGCAAGCTGTAAACTCACCGACTCCAAGGAAAGGGTCTGCGCCAGCCAGACGAGTCCATGAGAAGACAGGAACCTTGATGGCTACGTAGTCGCGCTTTTCGTTCATCAGATCCACTGGCTTCGGGACATCCTGTCCAACAATGGCACATGTCGCAATATCGATGAAGCTACGATGGAAAAATCACGATAGGTCAATGGTCAACCCTCAAGGCCCAACATTTCAACTGAAACCCACTTGACACCCAACACCTTGCTGACGAATGGGAACGAACGACTGGCGCGCAGATTGCATTCAATGACCTTGAGAGCTGCTTCTGTCTCTCCTTCCTCCGCAGGCTTTCTGATGACCTGCATGTTGAATGGGCCGCTGATTTGGAACGCTTTTGCAACCTTTTGTGCGATGGCCTTCAAGCGCTGGAGATCGTTGGGATCAAGTGAGAATGGCGGTAAAACCAGCGTTGCATCGCCGGAATGGACACCAGCATTCTCCACATGTTCTGACACTGCATGAACGAGAAGCTCGCCTTTGTACGCGACAGCATCCACATCAATCTCTTGAGCATTGTCGATGAACTAGAACGGAACGACAAGTTGGAGAGCGTAAGAGTATGGCATATATGAGCATGAGGAGCTCAGGACGCACCTTGCTAAGAACAACCGGGTAGTCAGTGTTGACTTCTGCAGCTCCTGTCAAATGCTGTTGCAATGTGGATTCGTCCCAGATGACATTCATGGCCGCACCTGAGAGTACGTAGCTGGGACGGACAAGGACAGGGTAGCCAACCTTGGACGCAAATTCTTTGGCCTTCTCCACGGTAGTGACCTCGACCCATTCGGGTTGATCGACGCCGATCTGATCCAAGATTGATGAGAATTTGTGACGATCCTCGGCAGAGTCGATCATGACGGGATCGGTACCGAGGACATTCACTTCATTGTTCTTGAGCCTAAGCGCGATGTTTTGCGGAAGTTGACCACCGACGGAGACGACAACACCAGATGCGCCTTCCAGCTCGTAGATATCCATCACACGCTCAAACCCGAGCTCTTCGAAGTAAAGCCTATCGGCCTCATCAAAGTCCGTGCTGACAGTCTCGGGATTATAGTTGATCATGATGGTCTTGTGGTTCATCGAGCGGACGCGGCGAGCGCAGGTGACAGCGCACCAGTCGAACTCAACCGAGCTGCCAATGCGGTAGACACCAGAGCCAAGGACCATGGTTCCGTTGTCGTCAAACTCGACATCATGCGTGGTCGCATTGTAAGTCGTGTACAGGTAGTTTGTATGCGCGGGGTACTCGGCAGCGACAGTGTCAATACGCTTGACGAAGGGGGTGACACCGAGCGATTTGCGGTGCTTGCGAACAACATCCTCGGTGCTGTTGGTGAGTTGCGCGATCTGCCTGTCTGAGAATCCCCTTTGCTTTGCAAGCAAAACAGTCTCCTTGTCAACAGCGCTGATCTCGCCGAGGTCTTTGAGCGTGTGATGGATGTCGACGATGTTCTGGAGCTTGTGCAGGAACCAGCGGTCGATCTTCGTGAGATCATGGAGCCTCTCGACATCGTAGCCCTTTACGAGCATTGCGTACGCGATGGCGAAAAGGCGCGTGTCCGTGGGAACCGCAAGGGCGTGGTCCAGGTCGACAGGCTCGATGTACGGAGCAAAGCCATCGTAATTTGGCGCAATTTGGCGAATGGCTTTCTGCAGCGACTCTTCAAATGTTCGTCCGATAGCCATGACTTCGCCCACGGACTTCATACTCGAGCCAATCTCACGGTTGACGTGTTGGAACTTCGAGAGATCCCACTTGGGGATCTTGGTGACGATGTAGTCAAGGGAGGGTTCGAAACATGCAGTGGTTGTCTTGGTGACGGCATTGGGAAGCTCCGGAAGTGTGTGACCAAGGGCCAGCTTGGCTGCAGTGTAAGCAAGCGGGTATCCTGTCGCCTTGGACGCGAGCGCACTTGACCGACTCAAGCGGGGGTTCACCTCGATCACCCTATACTCTCGGCTATCCGGGCTGAGCGCATACTGAATGTTGCACTCTCCAACGATACCAAGATGGCGGATGACTTTCAACGCTGCAGTGCGCAGCATGTGGTAATTGTCATCCGATAGGGTCTGAGACGGGGCGACGACAATGGAGTCTCCAGTGTGGATCCCGAGCGGGTCGAAGTTCTCCATGTTGCAGCAGATGATTGCGTTGTCTTCCTGATCACGAAGAACCTCGTACTCGCTCTCCTTCCAACCCTTGAGACTCTTCTCGACCAGGATTTGCGGGCTCAGAGAAAGCGAGCGGGCGCTCAGATCTCGGAGCTCTTCCTCGTTCTCCGCAAAGCCAGAGCCCAACCCTCCCAACGCATAAGCGGCACGGACGATGACAGGGTATCCAATGTCCTCTGCTGCCTTGAGTGCAGCATTCACAGATGATACGGCTTCGGACTTGGCGACTGGAATGTTGATCTCTGTGTACATGATCGATACATCAGCTTCCACATGCCAGTAATAGAATGCGGGGCGGGCGACTGAACTTTACTCACGATCCAGAGCTTGCACGAAAAGGTCCCTGTCCTCGCACATGCGCAGCACGTCGACCTGAGAGCCGAGGACCTCGACACCGAGTCGCTCAAAGACGCCCATCTCATCGAGCTTGACGCCAACGTTGAGAGCGCTTTGGCCGCCAAAGGTAAGGAGAACACCATCCGGTCGCTCCTTTTCGAGCACGTATGCGACATATTCGGGAGAGATGGGAAGGAAGTATATTTGGGACGCTAGATGATGACTGGTCTGAATAGTAGCTATGTTGGGGTTGATCAGGATGGTCTCGATACCAGATTCACGGAGAGCCTTAATAGCCTGTGAGCCGCTGTAGTCGAATTCTCCAGCCTGTCCAATGCTCAAGCCACCTGATCCGACAAGCAAGACTTTTTTGACTTGAGACCGCTTGACCTGCCAGAGGTAGACATGTGTGAGTAAATGGTGACCATTGGGAGACAGGTGCACTACTGCCCATCGAAGCGAGACACACCTTTGGCAGCCATTTTGCCCACTGTTGCAATCCAGTTGCGGACGGCTCGTATTCAGTGTGCTGAGCAAGTGCCGGTGTAGAGGGTGCTGGGGAAGAGAGCCTGGAAGCATAGGAGAGCTGCCTTGCCTTGCTTTGTGCCCTGGGTGACAGCGGTGATGGCTCCACGGGAGTTGGGCGGCGATGAGAGGAAATAGAGCGAGTCAAAGGCGGTACGCAAGCGATGCCAGCGGCTGAAAGAGGTGCGGCACACGCAAACTTGAGGCTCTTGCCGCTGCCAATACCGCTACCGCTGACAAAACCGTTGCGGACGGACTGGCAGAAGGCGCGGCTGCCAGTGTTTATCAACCGATTGGGAATCATGCTTGCACCGGGTTCCGAGCGATGGCTGCAATCGCCTTTAAGCTCCGTGCACGCAAGGTGATGCCAGACACACAAGGATGAGCAGCAAGGGAGTGCAGTGAGGGTTTGTGCGAATCAGCTGAGCTGTGCCCTGCTGTATGCTTGTGCACCGCCAGTCCTTATGTCAGAAGGGAAGGAGAATCGCAAACTTGGTAGCTACCAACGAAGGGAGATATGAAAAAAGCACTCTTTTTTTTCTTCTTTCTCCAACTCGAACTGCACCTCTCGGCCGAAAGATTAGTAACTCAATATCCTTTTACTTACGTAATTGATTTGGAATTGCACCCAAGTGCAGACTTGGAGAGAGAGGGTTAGGCTGCTTTTCTGCTTTTGTCCGCATGTGAAAGCGCGAAGAGCGAAAAGGATGGCGCTGCTGGTGGGCGGGGAAATTCACTCCATCAGTCATATCAATCAAGAATCGATCGAATGCTCGCCAGGTCGCAAACGGCAGATCAATGGGTCGTGCCCATTCCAACCTACTTTGAGCGGCTGGCGATGTCTCCGTGCTCATGGCGTGAGAGTGATGATGTTGCGTGCGACCCACATGTGGTGCAATGTAGGCAATCAAATGGTAGCAGTAGAGTTCCAGTTTCAACCCGCCTGCCAATGCTGATGCGATGATAGCGATGACAGAGGGAGTGTGTGGTAGCCTAGTGCATTCGCCACTGCTAACACATCCCATCCCATCCAATCCCATTCCATCCACTTGGCCCGTCCACCTTTATCCAGCAGTCAAGGAGGCTTCCTTCGAGTCGTTCCCGTTTGATCGTAGCGACGATCGCATATTGCCTTTACCCATCCCGTCCGTTTGGCAGGTTGGGCTACACTGGATACACAATCACATACTCACGTACATGCATCACGCTGTTTCTATACCCCACCTCCATGACCGCCACAGCGGCTGCACTGCCGCCCGCGACCGCTCCTGCGCACCAGGATCGGTCAGCGATGGGCACACCCGCAAGCAGCTCTGGTGGGCTGGTGCAGGTTAAACCAGCATCCCGCCATGAGCGCCGATGCCAAGATGATCCTCCACGGGATGCCGAGGACACGCCATTGGTAAGAAGCAGTGCCATCCAGAATGCGGATCAGCTCGACTGGCCCGAATACTTTACCCTCGCCCAGCAGACCCTCAACGTCGCCAACGCGGCACAATCCGTAGGCTTCAACATTGCCAAAGGTGCCACTGCTGCATCTCTCAGGGTCGCACGCTTCTTCACCAAGCATGTACTTGCGCTGCCAGCTCTTGCCATCGATGTAGCCGTTGGCACTCCACCCGACTCGCCGGGCATGCACTTGGCCGCCACCGCTGGAGTCGATGGGGTCTTCAATATTGTTGATGCCATTACACTAGGCTCCTTGGACGTCGGCTGCGCGGTTACCGCCGCTTCCTTATCAGCGGTATCGACAGGCGTGGAGTGCGTCTCATCCACCATGCATTCGGACGTATCTCGCAGTCTATCTACCTTTGGAAGACTTTTTAGGTGAGCGGCCCCATCAGATAAGTAACGGCCCATTAGATCATGTATTCACATTCTCCTGCTCATCAAATGTGCACAATCAAAAGTCGCGAATGGAATCGCACCAGTGATGAACTTCCTCCCGGCGGACTACCCGTCTACGAACGCCTGACCATCGCATGCGCCATCCTGTGCTGGGTCTCGTTGCAAGCCGTGACGGCCGAAGACTTTGAAAGAGACATGTTGGAGCATCTGAGTCTGGTGGCCGACGATGAGGAGCTCCAGTCCCTCATCGCTGCACCAGGCTCCGATGCCCACGAAGTGTCTAGTGCGCGGCCCCGAGTCCGTCATCTGGTGCAGCACTCGCGTCTCATCCTTGCAATCTACGGTGGCGTCATCATGGCGCTCTTGAACAGTGTCCCATCGAACTTCGCCAAGAGGACACAATCACAAGATGCAGAGGCTGCTCGTATCCCGGTCGACATCATTGATCAGCCTTCCGCCATCACTCAATTCGAACTGGAAAATCCACAACCCTCCATCCAGCTGCAGCGCTTGCAAGGAACTCAAGAGCAATTACGCCGTGCCGATAAAGCACATACAAGCGCCGCAGCAGGAAGGCAATCAAAGTACGCTTTGGACAACTTCTCATACATCGACCTCCTCACTGGCAAGTATGATCACTACTTGTTGCATGAGGCAGCTGGCGTGACACACTCACAAGCTGTTCGCGGCAGCTATGACCAATCAGTACACAGCGCGCAAGAGCTGAATGGACGAGTCAACAAAAGTCGACCCAACTATTACGTCATCACATCTCACGAGGCTCGCAAGATCATCGTCGTGATGCGCGGCACCGTCACACTAGGTGACGTGGCAACCGATCTGGCATGCGAGAGCCAGTCGCTCGATGGCATCATCAGCGGCATTCCCGCAGCATCCCGGGTGCACGCTGGCATACTCGTCACCGCTTTAGCCATTGGACGTCAAGGCAGAGCTGTTCATCGAGCAGTTCGAGAGGCTGCCATCCGTTCCCCTGATTACGACCTCGATCTCGTTGGGCACTCACTCGGGGCTGGCGTCATGGCCCTCTTGTGCCTGCTATGGGGCTCCCCTGCCACTGGAAGGACGCGGGAGGACAGTGCGTTGGGACCGCGAAATATTCATGCATACTGCTATGCAGCTCCCTGCGTCATGGACGCTCAGCTTGGCCTTCATTGTAACCGCATCATCACATCCTTCATATCCAGCTGGGATTTGGTGTCGCGCCTGTCACTGGGCAGTATCACGGACATCCGGAACGTCATCGCTTGGCTCTGCTACTGGGAGAACTCGCCAGACGAAGACTTCACATGTGCTGGATTCATCGGATCAACGCTCGAGCACCAAAGCGGGCGCATGGACTCATCCACCTCTGTCAGACAAAGGTTCGAGGACAAAGCAAAGTACCTCATGCAGCGGGTGAAGCCATGTATGACCGGTGTCCATCTTTACCCTCCGGGCAAGATTTTCATCAGCTACCGCAACACGGACCTGCGAACAACACAGGGAGGCAGGTCGCCACTCTTATTTGAAGTGACTGGCGATCGAGCTCGAGTCTTCGATAGAATTGTCTTTGGAAGCGGCATGCTGTATGATCATCTCCCCCAGGTCTATGTGGAGACCTTGGCTCAGTTGAATGTCAACGAGGCCCCCAGAGTTTGACAGAAGTTCCATATATTTTATTTATTTTTCTCTTACGGAGGCGAGCGCGAAGAACATATTTCGTCACCGTGTCACAGTCGTCGCCGGGGAGAGTAGTGATCAAGAAGCACCGCAAAATATGGATATCAAGAAAGCGCCGGAAATGTTACCATAACGTGCAAAGACGTTCTCGACGTGTTCCACGGCCGATGGAGCCCCAGAGAAGAGTTACACCCGCGGCTGATGCACCACGTGCATCCAGAACAGCGATTACTCGGGAGCATACCATTCAATCTTGTCTGCCTATTCGTACGCAGCTGAAGCAATGTGGCTTAGCAGCCAGGCGGAAGGGTGCGCTAAGCGTCTAGCTCAAGGTCTTGCGTTTGTCATTGCTACTTAGCGACTGGCATACTTTGGCTGCCAGTGTAACGGGATGATTATGAACGTCAAATATCAACCGCAGTTCGGGCATCGGCATTCCAGCTTCTCAGACGAGGAGCTTAGCGCAAGGCTAGCTTTCACGACCGTTAGTGTTGGCCCACCCCTTTCGGCCGGAGCCATGTTGGAATTAATGTAACACGCACATCTGAGAACGTGGCCAAGCCTAGCATTGTCGTGATGGGCCTGGTTGCAATTAAGTTTTACGCTACCAAGAAATATTGCAGACTATCGTGTGATCCAAGTACTGAGCGAGCACTGAATCGTTAATACGGAGGAGTTGCGCGCAAGAAACAGAACAAATTGCAATCTCACCTATGCAAAAAGCCATCTGAATATCACGGGCCAATTGTTTCTTCGGCATGTGCGTGCGACCCAAACAGGCTAGATCACACCTTCGGCACCATTCGTTCGCCATTTGATTAGAACAGCGATTCCGGAACAGCTTCGACCATACACTCTCTCATCGCTGGATTGAAGACTGTCTTCCCACTCGTAAGACCCTTGTGTGACACTTCGCGCTCGTGATACATCGAATCAATGTATATACCGTAAAAGAACGCGACAGATATATTTTTAGGTTGTACCAGATTTCAAAAACTCCGGAACTTGCTACCGCCTGCTATTGCCATGTAAAATTTGGAATAGGCAAGGTAAGCAATGCACGGCCCTTTGTTCACCAGCGTTTCAAGTTTGCCCATAGGCAGTGCAAGTCGGACCTGTGCACTTGTGCTCGTTTGTGGCAACAGCAAAAGCATAGTTAAGTGATATGCGTGGTCGATTTTGGGATTGAGGGAGCAATGGAGGCGAGAATGAAAGCTGTCGGACAACGAATTGTGGACATCTTCACAATCACCTACGGGGATGAGCTGCGGTACACTCTTTCATGAAGCGATGGCTCATTGCAATCAAGTTCGGGATGCTTGTGCTTCTCATTGTTCTGTGCCTACACGACTTCTAGGAGCTATACGTGCAGGTCCTTATATATTTACAAGGTGCTGGCTTTCACGTGCAGCCATTGGGGCTTATTACCTACCCTCGAACTTTCCATGCTGTTAGATGGTGTTCTATGGACTGTGCTGCTTCGCCATGCTCCGCGTCGTTGGCTTCTGCGCCCGTGTCCGCACTGCTCAGCTTCTGCGTCATCCGACATGTCGAAACTGGATGGGTGCTTAAGACTGGGGATCCAGATGTGGGATATGTTGCAGCGGTGTCGTTCCCGACGAGAATACCGTTTACTGCGCACTTGTTCAATTTAGTGCTTTGTAACGCCCCAGCGCGCAGGAGGTAGGCTGCTGGGTCTATTGTGCGAAGGTGGTCGATCGGTCCCTTGCAATTGCGGTACACTCTTTCTGAAATCTGGAGTATCATGTGACTGTTGCGACGCACGATGCATATGCGCAGTAGATGTACGTATAGGCTGCTGCTGCGACCAAATCGCCCGAGAGTGCCTGTTCTGGCTTCAGCTCGCGGATCCATGCTTGGACCATGTTGAGGAGAATCAGGTTGAAGCGTTCGGCGCATTCCATGCTGTTGATGCGTGTATGCGGGCTCAAATTTCCTGCTGGATACTGTGTTACTGTGTTGTCAGAGTTGCTACATACCACATGCCGATGTATTCGCAACCGTTACCAGATTGGAGCATCTAGTACTCCTGGCCTGTGTCCTGCTCCACTTGCGCAGATCCAGATATCGATGATGCCGGCAAGATTCGTGCGATCTGCCGGTCTGTGAACCCAGCCTTTGCTGAGCCATCATCTGTAAAGGTCAGGGAGTAGCGTACGCTGCTTATGCTCTCGCATGGCCACAGGCCCAGCGATGTCCATGTGGACCCTTTCATGCGCATTCCGTGCTCTTCTTTCTTCCCTTGTGGCGCCATATTGGGAATGGGTGGCATTTTCCCGAGTGGGAACGCCTCATTTGTACGGTCAGCTTTTGTGATGTGTAGGTCCTCACCTTCCAGATCGTATTGTGCCACTCATGCACTGTGTCCGAAGCCTCGGTAACCATAGTTCACTGTCTTCATTTTGTACATCCTACATATGCCGACATATTTTGCGTTGCGCTGGTGGTTCCCTACATGAAAGGGAGAGCTACAATGCCGCTATGCAAGCAAAGCCGCGCTTATGATGGTTACCATGCCGTTTCCACTACCTGAAGAAGCAGTGGCCCTATCTTTTTCTGAGAATGATGCAGCTACAGGCTTACCTCGCGAGTTTGGTTCCGCTAACAATACTTAGGCCCCGCTGCATAATGTGGGACCTCAATTGCATTTTTGACAGAGATAGCGACGCCGTTGCGTTTGTCAGGCTTGACATGAATCGATCTATCTTCGCCTTCAGCCGTTAGCGCACCTGTTCAAGCGACAGGCGGCTTTGTGGCTAAGAAGGGATTCAGTCCACTTGTTTTGGATCGGCATTCATGTTGCAAGTCACCTTGTTGTAATTCCAGCAATCGTCCTTCTCTTACCACTGTGCGTGAAATGCTTGCTGAACATGATTGTGCCCACTCACCTCGCTGGCATTGTTGCAACACTGGTAAAGCTCCTCCTGGAACAGTGTTGCATCATTGTGTTCCCTTGTCAACTGATAGCTAAGCTGTTCAAGAATCTGGGCAATGTCGTTTTAGCATGCGTTGAGTCGGACACTAGTGGTGAGGCAGCAGCCGGTCTCCAACGTTTCGACTCTTGGCGCCTTTATCTTGTAGTACACTGTTGCGATGCGGCGGTACCCCTACATGCTCTCTGAAAACCCTTTCTTGACGGTCCAGGCGTCTCTCTTACGGATCAAGAGGGTAACTCTTGGGATGCTACGTGACTTCCAACGTGTCACATAGTTCTTTAGCTATCTTTAACACGAAGTTCGAGCCAGTGATCCTGTCATCAATGGCAAGCACCAGCTACACCAAAGCCTCCTCCTTCCTGCGCTCGTATTCAGCTGCAGTGTTGTTGTCGTTCTTGGGTTAGTGAAATTACCGGTCAAGTAACCCCCACAGGCCGGTCTTATCATCAGCATCCAGGTTATGAAAGCCCACAGGTCGTAGCTGCCGCCATGCAGCTTCTCGATACTGACAGTGGCCTCGCCGAAGTCGCATTTGCTGACATCTTGATCCTTTGCGTCAAGTCTCTTGGGGGCTCGAGTCAGACTGGAAGTTTGGGCTCATAAGCCTATGTAGCGGGCCTTTGGATGACTGAAACAGAATAGGCCAACATCTTCTTACTCTATGCTACACAGACCCTCGGCGCTCCGCACAACTTCCTTTCACTTCTTCAACGTGCTAACTTTCATGCGCAGCCATTGTAGCTTCCCCCTGTACTGGAACCTTTCATGGTCCTCGCTTGTATACCATAGACCGTACTTCTTCGCGGTCCTTCGCCCCATTACGTCCGCGCGCTGCCATTTGTACTATGTCAAAATCGGCCATCTATTTAATAACCGCAACGCTCGAGCGCTGTTTATGCCAAAACGACAAAAATATTCGCTGTTTGCGTTTCGTCGACTTTTCAACGCTTCTAGAGGAGCTGCGACTTCGTCACACTTGCTGCCTGTCTCTTCACGCATTAGAATGATCAGTGTTGCTACTTTCGCAAGGTGAACTTCATATGGTGCAAGTTCACGAAACATTGAGGGACTGAACAGTACTTCTGCTTTCGCATGATTTTTTAATTTCCAATCCAAGGTTGGCTTGACGCATCTTTCAAGAGCCTCAGGGCTCCTATCTTCAAGTTTGCTGAAGGTCCTGCGCCCAGCCACAGTCTGTCACACTTATCAATCGACTGATCTGGATCACGGGCCTAGCAACAGCATAAGCTGCAAAGTGGAACCTTGGTCCTTAGGAGGGACGGAACTGTCTCAAAGTTTGGCGTTAGGATGATCTTCGACAAGAACCTTCCTACCAAGGGTCTTGGCAGTGTCAAAGCTCATGTCGAATCCGATCGTCGACTCTGCCAAGGTCCTACTTTACAACGTTGGCTATTCTATTGACCTCGAACAGTTCATTGATACGTGTGACAGTCTGTTGCCCGGTAGATGCCTCGGCAATCCTAACGACATAACCTTTGAGGTTCTTTGCAGGTATACCAAACCACCCCTGATCCTCAGATCCTTTCTAAACCCCTCAGCAAAGCGACAGGAAGGCTCAGGAGCAGATGACTGATGGGCAATAGCTCAGACACTGGCCTAAAGAATGGTTATATGGCTAGAGTCATGGCTGACGGATTGAGCTACAGCACCCACATTTTCTCGACTACCAGATTGCCACATGTGCTTGCCATCAGCTCACGTGCGCTCTTTCGTCTCCAAACGCTCTTGCCTCGCCTCTGCCAATTTCGTTCTCACTCTTAGCTCCTGGAACCCAACCTCCGCTCAATCAGTCAAGGCTTTCGTCAACATCCACCCACTACTGCTATTGCACGGACTGGAACTACAGCAAGCGACATGCCCTTGTCTCTGCGTACGCTCCAAGAAGCAAAGTCTCGCAGGCATGACTGGGATGGCACGAGACGAGGCAAGTCGAATTCGACAGGCCCGTTGCAAGAAACAAATGGACCCCCGTCAATCGACTACCTGATGCACATGTGTTACCCAGCACCTGGGTTTCCAGACATCGCTAGGGGCAAGTCTACGCCATACCAAGGATACCTTTACGATGGCCCCAAACTGATCATTTGTGTTCCTCCGCAATCCGTTAAGCCATAGTCTAACACTAACTCATCAGTCGATGTCGCTACTTATTCCAGTTCTAGCCAATCAGCCAATGCCGCAGCTCCCTCGAGTTGCCATTATGTTCGAAACATCCTCCTAGGACCGCGCGCGCGGTAAGGACGGTACGGATCTCTTCACCAACCATCAACACCCAGGCAAGATCTCTCGGCCATGCCGCTAGGCTCGAGGATATCAGGCCCATTGATTCAGTGGCTTTTCGAGTTGTCGCGGCCCAACCAGCATTTAATGTTTCCTTAATAGAAAGTGTGGGGGGATTTTCGAGCTGCCAATGTTCTACCGATGTACAGCCTCCGCCTGCTGTCCAAGGTCGGCAAAATTGGAGGATAGGTCCCAAGATCTTTACCGGAGGTGATCGACGCATACCCTGTGTGACTGACACCAGCTGAGCCCCCTTTCCCATCACCCTATTCTACAGCTAGCTCTGATGTATTGCACTGGCGATGTTGACGCGACCATTAATCTAGACCGGGAAGCCTCAGATCTCGCCGCACAGTTGACTATTTTTTGGCTGAGCGCCTCACTGCCGTCAAGCGTAGCTCTTTCAGCGATGCCTCTGTTAGCCATTCCGAAGATTCCTAGCCTTGGGCCCTGGGGATGGCAAAGCAAACACTGTTGACTCATTCCTCCTCTGTTGGCAGGACTACGGGCGTACAATTCCGACCCTTGAAACTGCACGGTCTCGTAGACGTCCCATGGTCTTCGCCGACGGAGTTTTGACATCTTGTTTTCGCCTTTGGCAACAAAAATGGTCTTTTGTCCATCCTTTCCATAGGTGAATCGCGCTCTTCAGGTCGGCACTTGCGATTTGCTAATTGACCAACTAAATCTTCGAGACCTTCTACGTTTGCGGACTTCTCACGTAGATACAAACACCACGCTACATCCGCTCTGGACAGTACAGATCGCGACTGCCGCAACCTCTTCCCAATTTCTCATCTCATTCAAGCTCGTTTGAGACCCCGGACTATAGCGCTGCATCGCAAACATCTCCAACCACCTTCGTCCGAAATGTCGTCGGCAGCCTCCTCCGAGAGCAGAATAGATGCAAGACAGTGATAGCAATAGAGACACCCGCAAGGGTCTGCAGCATATGGAATGGTGATGATGAGGTCGTCCGATGCTGTGTTCGGTTTGCCTAGTGTGTTACCTCTAGAAGCGAGGGCACCTGAGGCTGGGTCCAGAGGGTCGCTGGTGGGAAGACCAACTCTGAGAACACCAGAAGATCCACCTTGCGATGCCTGATATCGCTGCCAGCACAATGCACAAGTACTGATAGGAAGTGCAGCAATTTCGGGGATGACTTTGCTTAAAGCAGCCTCCCCGTCTGAATTACCAGAGCCCTTGAGCGGGGTAGACAGACCAGTCCGATCTCTCAGGACCCTTGGCAGGATCTTTGATGCTCTGCCAAGTGCTGTACTGCAGATAGGTAATCTTGTGAGATACTTGAGTATCCGGCGTGGCTTCAATAATGGCAAAAGGAAGACCAGAAATTCCTGCAAAATACCGCAAAGATCCCAGTTAAAGTACATGCCATGAGTGTCGAGCGCGGAGAGAGACTCACGGTAAGTGCGTGCCATACAAGTTGCCGGTTAAGGTATTCAAAAGAGACATTCCGATGCACGGTGCGTTTTGCATATATGAGGCGGATGCCCAGAATGCGGTCCGCAAGAGTTCGATATCTGTTACCCGTGCAACAAAAGCGTGCGCTCGCAGTCAACACTGGGAAGAGAAGCCCTAGCATGCAACACACTCACTTTCCGTTGCCTAGGAAAAGACCGAAATTGATAAAGGCAGCAAGAGTGTACCACCGTCGGAAGCGATCCATGAGGTTCCACAAGGTGTGGCGCGTCGTGCTGGTAGGAAGTTCAGAGTACGGGTGCTGCGCCATGTTTAATTCTGACCTTGCATACGCATACGGAACGATGGCCGTAATCAAAGGGTATAGCACAAGCTGCTGAATCGAAAGCTTTCGATCTCGAGATGTAGACTGCACTACATAAGGGAAACAAGAGCTTTAGTAGTCAGCGCAAAATAGAAACATAAGCCGGGCGACGATGAGAATACGACTAACATCCTCCACGATGCGCCCACTCGTTCCTGTACTTGAGATTTTGCAGCATGGATCCGTACGAAGCTTGGTGATCAATGATAGAAAGCTTAAACAGCGCCAATCGCATGACGAGTAGCATCTCTGGCAAGATGCGCGAAGTCAATGTTGGCTGTAAACCGTTCGATGCGAAAGTTCAGCGATGATTTGCAGAGCCTTTGAGTAGGATCGCCCTGCTCTCAGGGCACGTACTTGGATCAAATTTACGGCATCTTTCATTGGAGCCAGCAGAATTTCAAGCAGCTCGCGGTCCAAAAGGTCAGCATCTAGCTGCCCGACCCTCTGAATTCGTAACGGCGGACTCGGAAAGTGAGACAGCCTCCTTCTGAGCGATTCGATCGATGGCTTCGCAGTCTCGTGTCTTGCCTCCCAAAACGCCTCCAAATCCAGATCAACAGGTAGTTGTGATGGGAACTGATTTGGTGTGGCTGGTGTGGCTGGTATGGCTGGTATGGCTGGTATGGCTGAAGTTGTTTGTGCTGTGCTCCGGGTATCCTCACCAGCCATGTTGCGCTGCTGACTGATAGGCGTTGGTGGGCGCGTCTTGTTTTCGATGTTGTGCTTCGATACTGAAAACACGAAGAAAGACGAATTCAGCGACTGGCACGGTATCAATGCTCGCTAGAGTTATTGCCACAAGCTTCTCAGTCTTTGATTGAGCCCATCCGCTTCCTATTGTATCCATGTGGACAGGCTGGGGTGTACAACGAATGATGTGCAATCAAACGGCAACAGGTCCGACTAGGCCGTCCTCTTTCACATATGGAGCAGCACAGACTCTCGGGACGCGGGACCCTTACATAAGCTTGCTTCCGGATTTTAAAGAGATATAATCGGTAAAAAGGACAACAATCCTAGTTTATAGCTAGTCCTGTTGAGTCTACCTTCGATTTCTCGCGGGCCATGGCCAGATCTTTTCCGACTTACCACGGAAGAGCTGATCGCTGAGAAGCGCCTTCAAGCACGCTGTTAGTCGTGAGGCTTTCCCATTACATTACAGGTTACAGCACTTGGTTCCCATCAAGCTTTCAAACTCCCGTGTTCACTTTGGCGTGCTCCGCCTTACATGCAAATCGCCGCTTCTCTCTGTCAATCTGTCAATCTGGCTACTCTACGCCCTCTCAACTCTATTTTTCTGGTAATCCGCGGTCACATTTTTGTGACAGGATTGCATTTCGAGCGTCAAGGACTCAGCGCTGCATTTTGGAGGCCTGCAAACTTTCTGAATACCTCTCTGAATCAGTCTCGGTACAAAGTTGCATTCAGGATGGCGACTTCTGCAGTCGAGTCGGCCGCCAAGCGTCCTAAGGTGGACCAAAGCTCGGAAAGAGAAATTGGAATCGTTACGCACTCGTGAGCTTGCTGGTTTATCCGCTGAATGCATGCAATCCGCTAATATACCTCTATTTGGTCGATTGTAGAGGCGCTTTCCACGGTAAGAGACGCTTCTAAGGACAAAGGTAGCATATCCGACGGTGTTCTCACCATCGCTTTGATATATTCTGTTTACATGCAACTCGTGCTGTGCGCAGCTGATGAAGCCCTTGCAGTGTCGATGCTTCGCAGACTTCCACGGTTCTCTCAAATGCGTCAGTCCCGACTGTGGAGTGCATATGGCATGTTTGCTGACATGGTGCAATTGTGCTATTCTGCTTAGACAGCGCTGACGCGCACCCGTGACATGTCGCTCATAGACCGTGGCACAATTGTGGTGGATGTCGGGGCAACTTACGACGCGACTAAGAACCGCTTTGATCATCATCAACGTGGTTTCGAGGAAACGTTTGACGCTGATCACAAGGTCAAGTTGAGCTCCGCCGGTTTGACGTGGAAGTGAGCCAAACGTCGTTCATTCGCATCCATTCGTCTTTGAACGCTAATCTAATGTCACACCCACAGACACTTTGGCAAGGACATTCTGCGCATCAGCGCCCCTGCGCTCACGCCAGAAGAGGTTGAGACCCTGTACATCAAAATGTACGACGACTTTGTGGAGGGGATTGACGGCATCGACAACGGCGTGGAACGCTATCCGGCTGCTGCGGGCAAGCCAGCTTACAAAGACCGGACAGATCTTTCGTCTCGGGTCAGCTACCTGAATCCTCGCTGGAACGAGGAGGTGGACGATGAGGAGAGAATGCGCAGATTCGAGAGAGCAAGCAGCTTAGCCGGGCAGGAATTTTTCGACCGGTTGGACTACGCAGTCCATGGTTGGCTGCCAGCACGCAAATTGGTTCAAACAGCGCTTGCGAATAGGAAGACAGCGGAAGGCGGTGATTCGTCGGGAAAGATTCTTATCTTTGATGGATACGTCAGCTGGAAGGTGAGCGTGCAGATGAGCCTGATCGGAAACTTGTAATCACTGATCGTATTTGCCTCCCCAGGACCATCTCTTCACGCTCGAGAAGGAGTCGAACATCCCGGCTGAAGAGCAACCGCTGTATGCTGTCTACCCAGACGAGTCTGGTAAGTGGCGGGTGCAGGCAGTCCCAGAGTCACCAAGCAGCTTTGCGAGCAGGAAAGCTTTGCCCGAGCCTTGGCGAGGCATCCGAGACGACGACCTCAGCAAACTGAGCGGTGTCCCTGGTTGCATTTTTGTGCACCAAAGTGGCTTCATTGGAGGAAATCAGACGCGGGCCGGTGCACTCGAAATGGCAAGTAAAGCCTTGCATTGGAGTTGACCGCGCGCAAAGCATGTAATACGAGCACCAAGCACGAGGCATTGTCAAGTTTTGCATGCGTTATGAACAAACTCGCTTGAAAATGGTGCCAATTCGTGCATCATACATGCCGCTCTCCCGAAGTGTGACGCATACGATAAGTGGCAAACGCCGCCCGCAGTCAGCCTAATGGTTCATTATTTAATACCCTCTTGCACGTGAAATATTACACATAGCACAGTGAGGCTCGAGCACAGGTGCGACGATCCTTTTCCCTTTCGCAATACAGGTTTGCGAACCGCAGAGATCCGCTGCCAAGTGGCAGTCGTGTTGCAAGCGGCACGTGTTAGATTTTGTTTCCGAGTCGGATGCCATGTTGCATCGGCAAGTGGCCTGTCCTGTTGCACCGCAGCATGCGTACAGTGCTGTCTTCATACCATATGTGAAAAGCGTGAGAAGGGATGCAATGCGAAGAGGCGCAAGCGATCGTCGGGGACCATTTAAAAGGACATCAATCCACCTTCTCCCATTGATCCACGCTTTCGTAAGAGTTGTTGCCGCAGGGGGCGAATTGTTGGACTTGCTGGTCGGCGGCATGAAGAAATGGCATAGCGAACGCTGTGGCGCCACTGGCCCCACTGCTAACCTGCGCAGGTCGCGGGCGGAATGGCAGCATGAATTATTCAGCCCACGCGCAATGGTTCCGCAGCTATCACCAAGCATGCCACCATCCTTATTGATGTTTTGCTAACATATCAAGGGTCAGCTAATACTGTAGCCCAGGTCATTCTGCAAAGAGTCGCGCATCTTTCAAAATGGCGAAGTCAAAGAAGTGAGTACGTCGTGCTCAGTGACCACAACTCTACTCATCGGTATGGTCGGATCGAGGTTGGCTGGCGGAGAGGAAGGACGAGATCGCTTTGGATGCGAAATTGGTATGGTGGGTCATTGACTCGGAAGCGAGGGTCTTCGGATCTTGGCCTGCCCGCAGTTGTTTAAGGAGCGAAGACTATGACCACCTTGCTCCTCGCGCTTGAAATGCTTTGTTCGATTGATGATGTTGACCCTCCTTCGTACTCGATCATAGCCACACCAACCACAACCAAAACAAGAAGGCTCACCGAAATGGTATCAAGAAGCCAAAGACAAACAAGTACCCGAGCTTGAAGGGCGTGCGTATTACAGCCTCTCTGCTTGATCCACTTCAGTGGCGACCCCGGGATTGTTGGAAATATTCTTGGATGGTTGAACTCTAAGAGTTGACGGGGCAGAGGTGATGGCAATATCTGCGGGTGACAGGGAGAAGTCCATCTAGCAAGCTGGCTTCTGAAGCTGGAAGCGGTGTAGGGCATGCAAGTCGCTTTGAAGCGCACGCAGCGTTATATCTTGCTGATTGGGCCTGTATCCCAAGGGGACTTGTGGCGGAGCATAAAGTGCGCCATCTTTGGAGGGCAATGCGAGTGGGCTGGGTCAGGAATGCTACAGCAAAATATTGGGAGCTCGAAGTGCTAAGAGCAGCTGTTTCTATGTGCAAGGGGAGACCCCATTACACCTGTGAAGCTTCACTCCCAGTAGCAGAGGCCTCGCATACTTACAGTCCTTCGTGTACTTACAGGTTGACCCCAAGTTCGTCCGCAACCAGAGGTACGCAAAACACGGCAGTGAAAAGGCAGCTCGCCTTGCCAAGGCGGAAGCGTAATCAACACGATACAACCACGCATCTGTACTTCTAGGGGCGACTATGCATACTGCTTGATCATGTCGATTGCATACTTTGCAACGCTGGGTATAACGAGCAAAGGAGCACGGAAAGCTAATGGTACAAGGCATACTTGCATACGGAAAGTTGCAACTGGGTGGGTCGACCTTTTACGTGTCTTCCTCGGGGACTGGCATCCAATTCGGTCCAGCCGAAATTGCGCTTCTTAATCCCAAACCGTCTCGTCGGCTGCTCATCTGCACCGACCGGATAGATGTGTCAGTGGTAAATGTGTCTTGCAGGCTGTGCGAAGGTGGATGACGCTCATGGATAATGATCGTCCTGTCACTTGATTGAGAAGCTGTTCTCGATGCGGCGATCTGTTCGTGTAGCTGCGGACTGTCCGCACTCTTGCGGCCACCACCGGAGGTGATGTATGTTTGCAGCATTCCGGAGGGACGCGGGCGGAAGACGGGTGGGGCGCAGAACTTGGTGGGGGCCTCCGATGAAGGCGAAGCCACTGTCCGGCCACCAGGCGGACGTAAATGGCTGTTCACTACCAGCTTGGTAATGCGGGAAGTGCCCGGGCGCGTGGTTGCTGTCGATGGAGGGGGCATAGTAGAGGCCGTAGAGCGGGCGCTGCTAGGCGGTAGCTGGCCAAGCTTTGGCTTCTTCGCTATCGAGCCTGTTGCTGGGGTGGTGGGAACGCGAATTGGTGTCGCAGCTGTGCGGTTGTGAAAACTTGATGGGCCCAGTGCAGGTCCATCCGACATAGTGGAAGAGTTCGAGATCGTCCGATTCCGTTTGCGAAAGTCGCGCGTCGACGGGTCAGTAAGGGTTTCTTGCAATGTGGTAAGATAGGGAACGCCATCAATAGTGAACTCTTTCCCATGCTCCTCCTTCCATGCCGGTATCATCTTCAATAATTCTTGCACGAGCTGCAAATCAGGAGAGAGAATATGTTAAACGGAGCTGCCTACTGAACGGAAATCGGCCCAAATATCACCTTCGGCTTCTGAACCTTTATTCGCTTTCTTGTTTTCTCCTCGCGCAGCAGCCGCCCTGGGTCCCCTCTAGTGTTCTTGAAGCGGTTGGGATTTTTCGCATCTTCCTCCATCTGTTTTTCCTCGTCACATAGCTCCTGATACCGCCGGATCGCCTGCAAAACGGGCTCCTTGGTCTTGACTTCGTGCGCGAGTCGGACTATCGCTTCTTCGTGCAGAGCAAGCGCCTCCTCTGTACTGCCCTCACTATCTACAAAGCATTGAGGAAAGGATTCGTATCTCTCAATGTCGGAGAGACGAAGGGTGTCCCAGAGGCGCCGGATGCGCTCGCGCAATTTTTCGATGAACAACGACATGTGCTCTCGGCGCAGATCTTGCATCTTCTGAAGCTCTCGTCGATATGCTTCGATGGCCTCCAGCGTACTGCCGCTATTGGCGTGGACGAATGTTTCCATCTCATCCTGGGGCACGTCGAACTGCATCCAGATCTCGCTGAGCTCATCGTAGAGTTGTTGGATCCTCTCCTCTCTTTTTGCTTTCTCAGCCTCCAGCGCAGCCAGCTTTGCTGCGACGCGTTCCAAGTTCGCTTTAGTGGGCAGGATCCATTCCTCCAATGGCTTTCGTTGCCGAATCTGCAGGCATTGTGGCGCTTGGTCTACCCCGCCACTATTACCGTTGCTGTTCCGGCTGCCACCGCTGCCATTACTCTTCCTTGTGGGCGTTGGCTCGACCATCTCTGGAGGGCAGAAAACCTCTACCTCCCCGGTGGTGTTCTTGAAGTGCTCAAAATCGCCGTAAAAGTGAGCTCGCCCGCCCGTCTCGGGGCCAACGTGCCAGATCGGTTTGACTTGCAGGTGCGTGAGGATCTGTGCGTCAAACTCATCCTGATTCACCTCTGGTGTGAGATGCAGCGCTGACCAGAGGTTGAGAATGGTCTGAAGCTGATCCTGCAGCAAGCTTGTTCGTGCTTTGACCTCTACCTCGCCTTTCTTTGTCTCCGCTTCCAATGCGGAAATGTACGACAATGGAAGTGCTCGGATCGTTCCATCAGACAGGCTGCCTGGCACAAGAGGTGTATTGACAATATCCCCCAGCACTTGCCGTTGCTCTTCTAGCTGGCTGATCATGCGATCAGCTTGTGCTTGACGTGAGGTGTGGACGGAGCGAAGATTGCTGATTTCTTGATGAACACGCTGTTGCTTTTGATGGAGGGTCTGCATGTGGATCGAGATGAGTCAGGAAGTATGCGGACAGAGAGGATGGTAGACATCTCACCAGAGGAGGTTCTTCAGCTGCCCCATCGCAAGGTGGCGAGCCTGAGGTCTCTCCCAGCGCCTCTTTTAGACACTGTGCCTCGATGTTTCGCGCCTTGCAGTCATCGAATATCTCCTTTTTTCGATCTTGTGCGCGTTTCAAGTGACTCTGGATACTGCTGGTCAGGGTGTTGTGAAGTTCCTGGATTGCGCTTTGATATGTGCATCCTGAATCTCCAATCTCCTCGTAGAGCACTTGTAGTTGGCTTGTCGAGGACGACAGAAGTTGGAGCAGAGATGCAGTCTCATCCATCTCGGATGGAGTGAGATCTCCGCTGACGGAGTCAGATGTCTGTTTGTGTGCAATAGCGAGAGGATGGGCAGCAGCAAGTCGCCAATTGCATTCCGCGTCTCAAGTGCAAATGGCGCGTGCAAGCTCAGCAAGCATACTTTCGTGTCCAGCTTCAGTTGCTTGTTCTATTTCTCGAGTTCCGGTTGAATGGACGAGTTTGTAGCTTGTTCAGGCGTGCGAATGAAGGCCATTGGACGGTGCGGTGGTCGTGGTGTCAAGACTCAAGTGTAGATGGGTCGTGGTGTTGTGTTGATTGCCTGCGGAGATGTTGGAATGTCGATCAACAAGAAACAGAACACGTCGCGTGCCTCCCCCAATTCCCAAGGCGCCTTATAGTGAGTGACACAGGCGCAGTGCCACCGTTGATACCAACAACAGTCATTCAACTGACTCCATTGGCTTCTCTGCCAACACCTCCCAAGTCATCAGATATATGCAATGCACGTGAGACATGGCATGGCGCGTATATCGCTCGCTGTATAATTGACGTGCTTGAGAACCTCAACTGCTGCAGCGCCTGTTTATGGCATCGGATGGATCCGCAGGTAGGAGAATCGTTGGGTCTGCAATGAACGACGAGGCCGCAATCCTGAGGTCAAAATAGCGTGCCGCGCCCACGATCTTCCCGGGCGGCCGCCTTAGAACGACGATGGCATCTACAGCTGCGTCCGCCTGGAGAACCCTCGCCGCCTTCGACGATCTCAGCGAAAGCTGGTCAACGCATCAGCAGCAAAAGGATGGAAAAGATGGTCTTATGCCCAAATCATATGAGGCCGAACGCTCCGTCAGGAAAAGGGCCGGCTCGTTGCCCTCTCAATCTTCCAGCTCCATTGTGCTGCAGCCCGAAGCACATCCTGCTTCAGATCCAGAGTCTAGCCAAGTCGCATGCATGACGCCTAGCAATGGCAGCCTCTTCCATTTGACTGAAAGACCTGAAGGCCAAGTCGACTTTGCCGACTTCAAATCCCGAACCGAAAAGATCGGATACTCGCGCTGGCAAGCAATTGAGACTTCGACACCCCCGCCACCGGTACGCCCTCATGCGGCTGTCACCCAAGCGAAGACTGTTGCCAATTCCAGCGATCTCAGTTCCTCATCCTCGCAGGTGAAGCAGGGACACCGCATGGAAGCCGATTGCCATCATGACCCGTGTGCTGAAGTGGTCGCCTCGACGGTGCAATCTGTCTTGGACGGTCTGAATGAATCGCACCACGACGAGGCTACCGTACTTCATCACTCGGACGTTTCATCTCTACCGCCAATGCTTCGTCCGGCATGGCAAGACGGGTCACCGGCGAAAGAACGCCTGAAGGCCATCCATGGAGGCAAGCTGCCAAAGGGGGTCATCTCTGCGGGCAAAACGAATCTTTTCTCGCCAAGCAAGTTACAGACCATGTTCAGGACACCAACCCCGACTCCGACCAGGCCAAATATGACCAACGACATTCAAGAATCATCAGAAAGAATTGAACCTCAAGGCTCCTCGGCCTCCGAATTCATGCAAGATTCTCTCGCCGGCAGGGGAGCTGTGCCGACCGCCGCTCGCTTTGGTTTTCCATCTGGCGCTGATCAGAAGCTCCTTGGCCGAATTCCTGTCCTTCCGATGGATTCAGCTGGACCAAAAATAGCACTGGAGGCAGAAATATATTCAGACCCTGTTGAGCTGCAGATGCGTGAGCAGAAGCGCATCCGCCTTGATACTCGAGGCCGTGGTCCGCAACTTTCGTCCTTCCCCAGTCCTTTCAAACCGCCCAGCAAGTCACCCGAACGCAACTACAAAGGTGATGCTGCACGCCTTCTGCGAGACGTCAAGCGCAACCTGTTCGGAGTAGAAGCATCAATGACGAACACCAACGAGAGCACTCCCTCTCCAGGCACCCCTCTGGCCAACGCGAAGGGCTGCGATCGCCTCCAACTCGAGCATCTCTCAGACGAAGAGTCTCCACGACGACTACTGCGACGCTTCACAGTTGCACGGGCACGCGAAGCTGCGAAATCGAAAAATGAAGCTGGCACCAAAGGAGCTTCTCCGAAACGCGCCGAAGAGCCTCAGTGTGACTTTGCAAAGGAGGTGCAATCTTCAGCTGAAAATCAGCGCCTGATGCAGGCGCATCTTCAGCAGTTTCAGTCAAGCCACCGACTTCGTCGAAGCTCATCGAACAAGGCGATGTTCACCATCAAAGCGTCCGAGATTCCGGCAGAGAATCTCAGAGCATTGGCAGGCAATCGGATGAGCTACGATGCTGTGACAATGACGTGGCAAAAGCGGCGCAGCGCAGTTCAAGCGGGAAGCGAAGCCGACGTGAGCGACTCCACGGATGCTTTTGCGAATCTCGATATCTCACTTCCATCGCCTGCGCACAGACACGTGGGCCCGCTTCCACGAAGTCGTTCCGTCCTCCGCAATGAGATCGAATGGAGCGGCTCGATTACCGTATCAGGCGGAAGTCGGGCGTCTGGTAGGCGTCCAGTGGAAGCGTCCAGCCCTCGAGCGACGATGCAAAACCTGCTTCCAACAGACGGTAACGTGCTCGCTTTCGAGAATCCATCTCCTACGCGCAGTGAGGGGCTGCGATCCATCCTAAAAGGCCAGCCCGGAGCGCTTCTCACACCTCGGCGCAGGATTCTGGAAGTTGGGAACGCTAGCGTGTCCTTCGTAGAACCGGCCCACGAGCAACAGATCGCTGGCGCCCTTGCATCCTTGGCTGAACTTCACTTGATGAGAAGCAAAGGACCAAAATCGGCAGTGAGGTCGCACAGGGAGGACACGTCGGCATGGCTCGACGCTACGATATTAACGGAAATGTCGTTCGCCATTGCTCAAGATCGAGTGCTTCAAGTCCTGACGGACGTGGTGCCTTGGCAGCCGGATTGGGAAAATCTGTCGGTTCTTGACCTCAGCAATCGTCGCGTGGAGACTCTGATGAAGCTGCAGGACTTTTGCCCCAACCTCCTCGACGTTAATTTGTGAGTCCTCAGCATTGCCAAAGGCAAGCTGAAGGCTGGATCAGTTGACGCCCGGATGTGCGCTCTGCAGAAACGACAACCTGATCGTGTATCTGAGCGGACTGCCTAGCTCCATCCGCCATCTCCAAGTCGCGCGCAATCGCTTATCCTCACTCGTTTCTTTCGCCCGTCTGCGAAATTTACAGACGTTGGACATTAGCGAGAACGCCGTGGAATCGATCGACAGTGAGTCCCCAGAACAATGACCACTATTTTCAGGAAATTGACAAAATCTTTTGCAGACCTATGCTGTCTTGACTCGCTGAAGCATCTTCGAGCCGACTCCACTCAGATCGATTCTATCAACGGTATCGACAGCATTGCAACATTGGAAAGCATCAGCTTGCAGCACAATAACCTCAAGACCATCGATTTACAAGGTACAACGTGGACAGAACTGCGACACCTGTCGCTTAGTCACAACCAGCTCGAAAGTCTCACAGGACTCACGCATCTCGCGCATCTGTACACACTCCAGGTGGAGCACAACAATCTTAGCCAACTCGACTGTCGTGGTGGCCTGCGAAAGCTTCGCCTGCTGCGCGTCTCGGGCAACCCGCGCCTGAGCATCCTAAACATCAAGGACCTGGCTAAATTGCGGACGTTGTACGCCGACTTTTGCCACTTGGATGAAATTCAGCATTTGCCCCACGCCAAACGCCTCGAGAATCTCAGCCTAAGAGCCCAACAGAATTCAGACTTCCGTTGGCCCCGCCATTTGCCAAGCAGTATTCAGCGAATGTTCCTTTCAGGCAACCCGCTGCAGAACAGCCTTCCAGGTGAAGATGCGGGTGAGCTTACCAATCTGGTTTATCTAGAGCTCGCTGCATGCCAACTTGAGCAGCTCCCAGACCACATGTGGTCCCTCATGCCCAACCTTCGGCACTTGAACTTGGATCACAACCTCTTCGTCGAGCTACCGAACCTTAGGGCGCTGCACCGGCTCAAACGCCTCTCCGCCGTTTCCTGTCGCTTGGAAAAGACTGCGCCGATCATTCGCGCCCTGCAAGATCTACCTTTGGAATCACTCGACACGCGGATGAACGCCTGCACACACGGCCTGTACGCACCAATCATAGCTCCAAGTCGCTATGTTGAGCCACGGACGCCCAATTCAGATAATCTTCCCAAAGGATTTGCGAGTGTGGCACCTCCGTTCCCAAACCCGGCTGTTGTTCAGCCAGCTTTCTCTCAGAAGGAACTTTCCTTGGGAAAGCAGGCCGAAGACCCCTCAGCGGCCCACAAGTCTTTCTTCCACAAACGGCTCCCCACACCGATCCGTGGCGCGAGCAACAGCGAGCAAGGAGTGTCACAGACTGCGATGACGCTAGCTGCGGATGCACGCTTTATTCGCGCGCTTCCCGAGGCTGCTCGCCAGCAACGCACCCTGCACCGTGGCGTGCTTGCTATGGCGTGTGCGCAGCTCACTCATATCGACGGGCTCCCTGTCTCGGATGCAGAAATTGAGGAGGCGAGCCGTCTGCTTGAGTAAGTCATGCAGTTGGATCTAAATTTCGTGCACCATATATCCATATCATGTTGTATTGCATCGTGCATGTGTCATAATAATTTAATAAGGTATAGGACTGCCGAAGGAAGCAGAAGTATGGAACGGGCGCTCCCACTTTGACACTTGCTCCCGTCCCTCGCCTGATTCCTGGGCAGGCGGCCGTGGCGAAGCAACCTGGGCCTCAAACAGTTGTTTGCGCACGCAACGTCACAACTCCACAGTGTAATAATTCGGAAAGGCAAGCTGCAGCGCAGTAAGAGCACGTGTCAGCAGGGTCACACCACGTATTCAAGACCTGTGACTTACTTCATCCTCAATGACCTTGCGCACAAGCTCTCCAATAAACTTCTCGACCTTGCCTACATTCCGCAGCACGTGCTTCGCCTCCTCCCCAACACTGCTCTCGAACGTCATGAAAGGCAATAATCGAGCGCCAAAATTTTTATCGGTTGTACCCGCTTGGACTTGTGGTCGTCCCGTGCTTGCTGTAATAATCGCTGCGGATCCGGAAGTCTTTGATGCTGCGACCGATGGATTGGCCTGCTGTGGAGAGGCGCCTGCGCTTCGGGAGAAAGAGGAGGGATTTTCTGCGCCATTGGGAAGCGTAGTATTACCGTTAAGCTCGTCGGAGTCAAGAAGGCTGATGTTCACAGTCTCCTGTGATCCGTCGAAGGCAAGCAGCACCGTGCCGTCCAAGACCAAGCCAGTCAGCGTGACTTGTAAAGGCAACTCCATGAACATGAAACAAGGTTGATTGATAAGCACGGCAGTTTTAAACCCAATACGGATAGATGTTGTTTGCCAACGCATGTGCATTTTGATCTGCAATGATGGGACCTCGGTGGACCTCTGCATCGTATAGGATGCTGCCAAATCCTCCTCATCAGGACGCCCTCCGAAAGGGTTGGGTGAGGCTGGCTGTCTGGAAGAGAAAGATGCGTTGCGAGTGGGGGGTGCAGTCGATGGTCGACCATGGAGATGTAGAGGAAGTGTACCGTGAGGAAAAGCAGAAGAGTGGGGTTGGCGACTGAAAGACGGAACTCGAGATGCGACCGACGGTCGTTTTGAGTTCGAGGCGGAGGGCTGGTGGTTCTGCCAAGAAGAAAAGAAGCTGGCACTCCCTAGCCCTGCTGAAGCGATGGATGGAGTCATGCTGCGATTGGCCCACGATGATGACCCATTCCAACCTGGTGTGCTACCAGCAGACGCTTGGGAATTTGCATCGACTTCTTGTGCTGTGGACGGAGTGTAGTGTCGAAATGTGTGAAGCTCTAGAGGGGAGATGCCAGCCCGGAGTTTACTGTCCTTCTTTGACATGGCATCCTTCAACCTTCTTTGAGGATCGGCAGATGCACGGCCAAGGCCAGGTGCTCGCATGTCCTTGGCCGCTGCAGCACCAGAATGACTGGTCAGCTCCTCGTCGTCATTCGATAAAAAATCCGACCAAATGTCCTGAATGCCGATGATTTCCAATTCTGGCGCCTGTTCCCCAGCATCAAATTCCTCGACAGAAATAGGACCAAGGAAGTCTGGTCGATTGGCATTCTGCAGGACGGCGTTCAGCTTGTCCAAGAACTGGTCGCACAAGGCACGGTCGAAGAGCTCCCAGTCGAGGTCGAGCGACATGTTGCGTTCTCGGGTTTTCTGTTGTGAATACAGATTGGATGTACTGCTGCTAATTTGGAAGCGGGTGTCAACAGTTCGACTCCCTAGTGTACGCTCCGGGGTGCTGAGTATATAACTCAAGTCTGGATGCTGAATGGTGTGTGCAACTTTCTAGCAAAGCTGGCCACACTTCATCTCGATCACTGATTCGTCGACGCCAGGGCACCGTGGCAGTATGAATGGCACAAAAACGCGTTGAAGAGGGTCCAGCACAGAGCAGACCAATACAACTCCAATGAGCCTAGATCCATTATATCGACAATCAAGCACCAATTTGAGAGCGGCCACATACATATAAATAAGAGCATCGACGCTGGGAGAAATAGACGGTGCGGTAGCAGCTTGTTAGCCATGTGCATACAAGGAGGATAGACTCCTTTGCCTGTGTCTCATCCATTCGACGCAAGAAGTGCGGTAAACGCTAGCGCTAGCAGCGCACCAACATCCACTGCCCTTACATTGACATCATATAACGAGTCCTCCCTCAACATAGCCAGCAAAATGGCTCCTCGAGGCAGATATGAATCCGTGAAGGCGCGACCCCCTTCAAAGGAAAGCTCGTCTACAGACCAGGATTATTTCTCCTTCGGCGCAGTCGATGCCGCGCAAGCTGGACTATCCGGCACTTCAAGCATGCCACTTCAGCCGCCTCCTCCCTGGGGTCAGGTGCAAGAGGACTCAGCAATCAGCGCCTCAGCGAGGCTACTCGAAATGCAACAGTCAGCGGCACAGGCTGAAAAGTTGAGCGGTCGGCCCTTGCCTGGTGCGGAAGGGCGTGAACAGGATGCCATTTACATGGCCCATTCCGATGAGGAGGAGGATGAAGACTCCGATGAATACGAATATGATGACGTGGAGTGGGTCAACGTATGAAAAGAATGAGTTCGCTTCAAACTACTGATGGGCGGACCTGCTGAAATTCCTCAGTGGCGAAATCTTCATGGCTCAGTCGGACGATTCAGACGACGAGTACCTGCCACCGGAAAGACCGAAGAGTACTCAACGCAAACATGGTGCTTATACGCAATCTGCGGACGCACCACCGGTGGTAGGCTTGGAAGAACTCGATGAGCTTGACCTGGCTTTTCAAGGAGGGAATGCGGCGACTACGCGCCACTACAACGTCACTGTCGAAGAGGGAAGTCTGAAGGCTTCACGGTTGGACACAGATCAATGGCTCAGCGAGGCTCTTTCCAAGCAACCGTATCAACCGGAAGAGGTCGAAGTGGACGTGGACGCGTTCAAAGCTTTTGTTGGAAATGTGCAGCAGCAAGGCACTGCCTCAATAAACTTGGACGAAGACGACGATGATGACCAGCGTCGGCTGTTCGAGCGCGAGCTCGCGGCATCACGCGGATTCGGCAAGCGCAAAACGAGGAATTTGGCTCGCGTCAAGCAGTATTCAGACGAAGTTAACCATCTGCTCCGTCAAGGTCATGCAGCTTATGCTGAGGGTGACCCAGAAGCCGCTATCCACAGCTTCAATGAAGTCATCCGCATTGAGCCGACCATTTTTGAAGCATGGCAAGTGCTTGGCTTGGTTTATGACATGATTGGCGAGCAAGAGAAAGGTCTTCAAGCAAAGATTTTGGCCGGTCACTTGGTTGCTACCAGAGCACCACACTGGATCGACCTCGGGCGTGACTCGTATCAGCTGGGCTTGCTCGTCCAGGCCGAGCACTGCTTCCACGAAGCGATGAAGGCCGACAAGGACAACCTCGTCGCGATGTTCGACCGTGCAACGATCCTGAACATGCTAAATCAGCAAGTCAGAGCCTCTCGCCTTCTTGCTCATTATCTTGAGCGCCGACCGTACGAGGCAGAGGCCGTCCGCAACTATATCCCTTGCTTGACAGCGATCGGCGAGCGCGCTAAGGCGCTCGACTACCTCGAACACATGAAAGACTGGAACCTCACGACTTTCCCGGATCCTCTGCGGCCCATTCCAGCCCAGATCGTCCCTGCTAACTATCCCCGAGAACCCACTTTTGGTGCCGAAGAGGCAGCGACGATGGCAGACTTCTACCTGCAGTTTGGCAATGCTTCGAAGACTGTCGAGGTGATCAAACAGAGCATGAGGTGGCTGCAAGGACGTTCGCAGGAGATTTTCTGGGACTCTGTGCACGACGACGATCGCGAATTCGACGAGCGAAGACCACAGGAGGGCACCGAGCACAGGATGGGGACATACTCGCGCAGGATTCAGACTTCACCTCCGCATGGTATGGATCCTGTACTGCGCGTTTATCTGGGAAAGGCAAGATTGCGAATGGGTAACAACAAAGAGGCAAATGTAAGTAGCACGCCGCGGCTCAAATGAAGGAGGGAGCCCGGAGGCTTTGCTCAAGGCTGCACTTCTGTTTGTAGATGCACTTTGACCTTGCGCTCGAAGCAGAAGCAACGCCAGATATCCTCGCGGCATGGAGGTATGCTGCAGATGCGTGTAAGGACCTTGGCGAATGGGAGAAGGCACTGGTGATGTACAGTGCGCTGGCCGATAGTCCGGAATCAAATACAAGTGAGATCTGGGCTCTCGTCGGGAAGTGCCAAGTCGAGCTTGGACAATACGAAATCGCGCGGCAGACGTTGGAGGAAAGTGAGTAGAATCAGAAACAAAGTCCGTTATCGAGATCACAACCACAATCCGATTACTTTGCCCCTGCTAGCTGTGGAGATCGATGCGAACGCCGTTGATGCCAAGCTCGACCTTGCTCGAGTTCTGCAATATTTCAAAGACACCAAAAGAGCCATGAAGCTCGTCGTTGAAGGTGAGAGAGGGTCGCCGCCTTACGTCACAGAACACGTTTTCCTGATTCCTACATGCCTACCTCCAGTAATCGAGGAACGTCGAAAGCAGCAAGCTGCCAGCGGCGAGCCGCCGACGGAGGAGTTTGAGATGTTGAATTCATTTTTCGACGAGACGAGACAATACCACGACCAACAAAGATCCGCCTCCACCAAATTCAAAATCTCTCGACAAGACAGGGAGAAGATGATGGCTGCTAAAGAAGCAGAAGTACTTCTCTATTTCCGCGCAACCAAGCTGATGGAGTATGATGTCTTCGTTGAAGGCTGGTGGCGCCCAGAGGTGAAGATGGACGCAGAGCATGATGTCATCGTCGCAGAATACCTTAACAAGGCCGGAAAATTGATCGACACGTTCAAAGACACAAAACGACTTTTCCCGGGGGACAGGGTAAGTGCATCCGAGCATCCAAGTACAAGGCACATAATGGCAGCGTAGAGCTGATATTTATCGCTCCACAGTCTAAACGATTCAAGGGCCTTACCACTGAGCCCAGGCGCAATAGGCGCAAGCAGTCTGGGTACATCAATGATCGCACAGGGGAACTGCTCAGTAGTCTGCGATCGGAATTGAGTAAGATTTTCTGGCCTAGCAATGATCATCACACCCATCACTGACGTTGTATCTGAGCAGGTGCTGGCATTGCGGACGATGGGACGTTGGACGATGCAACAAGCCAAGAGGGGGCCACACATGCGATGGGAGTACATCTCGATGAATGGATCGACCTCTTCATGAAGGTGAGAAAAGCTCTGACAGGAACGCGTAATCACACACTCACGACTTGTTCCGTTTCAGTACGCATTCGTTCTAACCAAGACAGGAGATGGGGACTCAGCTCGTGAGACGCTTGACCTCCTTTCACAGTCAAATGCCATTTGGACGTATGAGGATCGCCGCTTGGCACTAGAGCTGTGCAAGACTGGCGAGTTTGCCGTGCTATCTGCGTCTCTCGACGTGCATACTCACTTTTTGTGTTTTTGAATGTAGCGACAGCACTTTATGATCGCGATCCTGCTCAGACTTTTGTTGGCTTGCGGTTCTTGACCGGCGCATACGCATTCCACGAAGAGCCGCATCGCCTGTGGAACAGCGTGAGCAATCACCTCGGCTTTTACGGCATGGGCGAAGCTATGAACAATGAGCACCGGAGGCAAATCAAGCGTCGCAACAAGCTGATCGAGCAGATCAGTCTGGGCAAAGCTCACGCGTTCAATGTGACGCACAAGGCTTGGGTCGACCCTTCACATCGAAAGTCTGTCCGCGAAGGCGAAGACGCGACGGAAGATGACAGTAGCGAGGGTGAAAACGAAGAAGCGCTGATCGAGATGCGCAAAAGGGCGCGAGCTGCAAAAGGACGACAAGGACCACTGCCGAAGAAGTCACATTTGCTGAAAGCCGGAGGATATCCGTCACAGCCGAGCGCGGTCGGCATGGCCCTCGAAGCATGCGGTTTGCTGAGCACAGACTCGTATCAAGGTGCACTGGGTGGGTCAGAGGCAGCTGGACCTTCATGACTGGCCTCACCCCTCAGCTGGATCATCAATCTGACCTCTCATTCTCTCGCCTGAATACCATAGGTGCAGCTCTACGGACGCTAGACAAGGTACCGACGGATGCGTTGCTGATGATGATTGCAGGCATTTCTAGTATCGGTCGTGCATCGAACAGGCAGGTCGACAATCGTCATTACATGATCATCCAGGTGCGCTGCTGACCGATCGGCATGTCCTCCATCGGGAGTTCTGACGTTGGCGTCTTTGCCGTGGATTTCTGTCTGCAGGGCCTTGCCATGCTGTCAGAGAGCATGAAGTTGTCAAATCTCGAAGGAACTGCTATTTCCCACTACAACATAGCTCGCGCACTACACCACGTCAGTGAGTACTCTCGTCTGGCCCTGTGGCCAACGCCCTCGCCATGTTGCGGCGCGTCGATGCATTCCCTTGAGAAACTGACCTGATTGACCCTTTCGACGCTCCACAGGTCTGGCCCACCTTGCAATTCCGCACTACGAGCGGTGCCTGGAGCTTCATGATCAGCATCAAGGTTCCAACGAACAGGTGAGCTTTGTGTGCATGCGTTCCGGGACATGATCAATGCTTTGTGACTCACCCCTTCCTTTCATTAAACATAGCCCTTTGATGTGACGCGGGAGGCCGCATTTAATCTGGCCAATCTGTATACAACAACAGGAGGTTCAAGAAGGGCTATGCATCTGTATCGAAGGTATCTCACGGTGTAGCCCGGCCAGAATCTCCTCGCGAGGACAATTTAAGAAAGCAACCGTCCGAACATCACCATTTCAGGATTCGCCCTGCTGGCTGCATTCGGCATACCCATGTATTCTTGTGTGGCTTTGCACACTATGTATTCGGCATTCCCTAGACCCTGTTGCACTCTTTTGCAAATCGCCATGCTCACGAACTATTGATCGATCCATTAGCGACCAGTGCTATTCTGCTTGGGCCTGGGTGCTCTCGAGCCTCAATGATGCAAAGAGCAGTTGCAAACTGGGTCAGTTACACTTGTGTGCACAGCATGGAGGCAAGAGAGTCACATATCTTACTTTAGGGTTGTAGAGTTGAAGGCTTTTTATTAACTTGACTCTCTTCAATCGGCCATCTGACTACAATAACGGACGTGAAACATATCGGTTCACTATCATGAGATCGGACAGTACATACATATGACAGTTCATATGGTCCAACAAGTTTGTCGCTCGGGCCCGCGAGAAACATTCGGCACATACGCCAATGGCGCCAGGCACGACCATCCAAGCAAGGAGATTACCTAGGAGATGGAGGCGTGGAGCAATGAATGCTTGCTGTTCACTGCTGAGCGCTGTAAGGCGCTGAGGCCTGAACAGGCGCTAGCAGGCCCCAGCTGGACGACCCACAGATTCAGCTGGCTCGAAGTACATTTTATATGAGGATGCTACTGAGGTATTCTGTCATGGAGTAATGCCGGCAGCATGTATGTACGCCCCGCTACCCACGCCATCCATTGGCCGAGTCCAAGAGCTGAAGGGTATCTAACATTCACATCTGTCCTGCTAACTGCCTCCTGGCGTTTCGTTCCTGTGTCCCAGTCGCAGGAAATTGCGCTCACAGCCACGCAGTGCCTCCTTCCTTCAGGTTTCTCAGCAATTCATCTAAGGGATCCGATATTGGCTCGAAGCAAGATTAATATTCGAAAGAGCGCATGAGATTCGGCTGCCTTCCCCATACTCAGTACCTGTGAGATGCTCTCCTCCGCGCCTTGCAACAACGTCGGTTCCTTTCTTTCCCCAGCCCAATGGAAATCAAAACTGCGCAATCGGTCGAATTCGCCCAAACATGCTTCATATCACATCTAATCAAGTGTGGGAAGCAACACATGTGTGCTCTGCAAACCGGCGCCAAGGGCGCGCGCAGAGATGCAGGCAGAGACAGCGACGGATGCAGATGCAGAAGCAAAGACGAGAGTCTGAAGCGCAATTATTATTCCTTGTTTCACGCGCTGAATACTCAACTTTAATGGCCGATTTGGGGGCTTGATCGAAAATGAATCGGGGCGCTGTCTGCGCCAGTCCGGCCTAAACCGTCTTCATTCGAGCAAGACGACACGGCCCTGGCTGCCCCCCCCTGCCATTGCTTGCGAAGGCATCTTGCTCGCAGTAGTCGGCTCACTTTTTCCGCTGCTTTCCCACATGCTCGCTCACCCTTCCGACAGCTTGGGATTCCATTGACTGGACAGTTGGCGGACGTTTGACGTAGAGCAGGCCGTGCTCAGACGGGCAGCTTTGCCCCTGTCGCAGGCGGCTGACAAGGCGCATGAAGAGACACGCGGACAAACGAAGGTCGATTTGCTCATCTGGTATGTTTGTCCAAGAAAGGCACGCGGCTCCCTCAATCGAGTTTGCCGAGGAAGACGCCATTGGGCGAACCCAAGCCATGACCTGAAGATTGAGGCACAGGCTTCCCTCAGCTCCTTTGCCTTCACCGCCACAGGTGCGCGGCCGCTTGTCACCCCTTCCTCTTTTTACTGCTGGATGTATCTAACTGATCACTCCACTCCGTCATCCGCTCGCAGCACCGCACTTTTGCCTCCCCGTCAGCCACCACATCCGCTCCTTCCCTCTTTGGCTTTGCCTCTTCGCCTGCTTCATTGTGACTCATTGGTCTTTTAGATCAATAGGGATCTGTCTCACACCTACCTGTCAACCTGCTGGCGACTAGAGGAGAAGCGCTTACGAATACGCGATGACGGCCTTTACGGCGCCTTGACGTCGCTCCATGACAGCGCAGACGAATCGCCACGGGATTCAATCGAACGGCGCAGTGGCTGATTGCTGAGACGTCCTTCTTGGAGCTTCAAGGGAGGGAAACCCCTGGCTGCTTCAACAGTCAGCCATAAGTAGTAACCGCTCGTCTTTCGTTGCCACGATCGCCAGACCTTCACCTCACCTGGTCAACACAGCGTCCAATTGTGCCCAGCATTGCATATAATCTTCCGCCTCAATTCCTTCGCGACTTCAACTTCAATACTGGCTGCAACGCTGCGCGAATTGACCTGCTCCTGACGCACACGAATGTTGTATACGTGGCAGAAGGCACCGTGAAAGTGTGCTCGCAAAAAGATACAGCTGTTGCCTACCACCTTGCCTACGAGCCACAGCTGATGTCGTCGACCCTAGATACATCCGCTTCCTCTCTGGCCTCAGCTCTGCTCCATCTGGTGCCTTCGCACGACCAGCTATTGGAAGTGGACGGTGCCAAGCTTCACATCAATCTTGACTACAGTGTAGGATCCTTTCCGTGGGCACGTCTCTCCTTGAACGGACAAAACTATCAGGAGGAGCAAGCACCCGTACGACGGAAAAGGGTGAGCAGGGCCTAACACTGAGGAGTCGGAAACACATCTACTGGCGCTGACACTTCCGTCACGCATCATTCTCGTTACATGCCAGCCCTGCACCCCTACGGACACATCTCCTGGTATCATGCAGGGTAACGAGTCTCTCACAACGCCAGTTGCACCGTCTCCTGATGACTGGACCGCTGGTGGCGCCTCTCAGATTTCTGAAAATGTATGTTCTACCCACATGGCCTCCAAAGAGGAGCCACATTTGCGCTTGGCAGGTGGCGTCGACGAATTCACGAACTGCAAGAGACGCTTTCGATCACCATCGTCCCGCTTGCTGGGTCTGACGCCTGTCTTTTCATCCTTGAACGGCTCGAGTGGAGCTGCAACTCAGCATGCCATGTCATCGCTTCGTGCTTCCACCGTGCCATCACCCCCGCGAATCTCTCCAACTTCGGTCCCAGATGAGCCGTCCTGGTATTCGTTCGGCACCGAAGCCACAACGCAAGGCGCTTGGAGGGATCAATCCGATTCATCCTCTCACCTTAGGATAGGCAGCCGTGACGATCTCAACCCTGGGTATCATCTTCCCTCGCAATCTCAACAAAGTAATCTCAGTGGCATGCACTCACAATCATCCTGGCTTGGACTGTACGGTCTAACGGCTCGCAGCTCCACGCCGTCCCTCTTTAATCGTGAACACGTGGAAGCAGCTTCAGCAGTCCACGGGGTTTCACTACAAAGTGCGCACACAATCGGACCCTTTCGCAGCATTCAACCTCCTACAGCTTGCAAGCCAAAGGGCCTGTCAGACACCGAGACCAGCCCTCGCAGCATGCCCATCACGGAGCTCACACCTCCTCTCTCCTCGCCTCGACTCTTGTACGGCTCAATGCAGTCTAGCGTCTCTCTCTCGTCACCCCTTGGGACCAGTGGCTCGAGGCTTGGCAACAGTTTCGTCTATCCGGATCCAATGTCCTTTCAAGCCGCTTCGCATGGTCGTACGAAGGCTTTTCCAACCAACGAGTCGTCCCAGCAAGTGGCATATACATACGAGAATACACGCGCAACAGCCATGGGCCAGCCTTGGACCCTTTCGAACAGCCAAGATGGTACCGAGCACTCTTCGGCTCCGGTCACACCGACATTGCATCAAGCCGACTGCAAGAGCATGCGTCTGAGGAACATGCTGAGCCCACGGGACGGCTACGCAAGCGACATTGACGAGCGGGATGATCATCGCGACTCGGATTCTGCCATGACTTCGCCCTACGCTATCCTAGCCCAGTCTAACGGACAATCTTACTTTGCTCATCCATGGGGATCAACCCAGCAAAGTCTGCTAGGGTACTCAGACACTTCACCGTCAAAGTCGATCGGCAGTCTTTCCAAAAGCTCCAGTATGTCTTCATCGTACCGAGACATGAACCCCAGCTCGTCTTCACGCGTCTTTGGTCCTGCCAGCCCGCCGCCTTTCGCGTATGTCAACCGGCCGGCGGGAATGACCTACATTGGAAACAACAGCGCGGGAATGCCCACCTTGTCTCGCGCGCATACACCTGGATCTATCGGAACTGGCATGGATAGCGTGGATGAGCGAGCGCAAGAATACGGCTCCGCCTCGCAAGTCTCGAGCGCTGGTACGGCTTCGTCATACTTCGGTGGTCAGTCATTCGGCATGTCCGAGGCCACAGCCATGACATCACCAGCTGCGTCTGCCATGTTCTCACAGCAAGACGCCACCGATAGGGGAGCAGGAGAGCATTGGTGGAAGGTGGACGATCCACACGCGGAACTGCGGAAGCTCGTTCCCAAGGAAAAGCGGAAACTCTTGGAGCGTCCCAAGGCCAACTACATAACGCTCCTGCGCTTGATCATCCTTGCTTCTCCGAACAGGCGCCTGACATTGACCGAGATCTATCACTGCATCGAGACGTACTGGCCATATTTTCGTCAGGTGGCGTCCCCTGCTTCCGTGCGAAACTCGATTCGGAATGCGCTTAGCCTCAACCAGGCATTCGAGAGCATGCCCCGCGCACCAGACGAAGACGGAAAAGGCGGCTACTGGGTTGTCAATGAGAGCGTAGAGCCGCTTACCGTCCGCCGCAAGACGGCGAAGAAGCGCAAAGCTCCATCGAGTTAGCACTTGGCTCCTACCGTGGTATTTCACAGCTCCACTCGACCGTCATATACATTGATCATCATTTTACAAAGTCAGCTCGCATGAAACGATTCGTACGATCTATCCAACATATTCGGCCTGCATCTCTGCAGCCGAAAACCGGAGCATCTGTCTCTAGCGTTTCTTCTGCTAAGTCCAGGCAAGGACGCACTCATACACGCATGCACTTTTTACTCCTCCGCATCCAAGATGCAACATCATTTCTTCAGCAAGTCTGCTCACACCTCACCGAAATTTGTAACTGCAAACATCGCATCAGCAATTTAGCATCCAGCATCCCAACCAGTACATATCGATTTGACGCCGGTTTAATGCTCTTCCTTTCTCTGTCCCTCGCTGTGTCTTTTCAAACTGTAGTTTTGTGCAATCGCATTTGCATAATGTACTGGTCCTGCAAGCAAACGCAAGTATCGTTTCCCCTGCAGAGAAGCCCGCTTTACGGCACGTACTCTTTTAAGGAGGGCGGCGTCGAGAGGTGAGAAGTGTTAACAACAGCGGCATGCATGTCATCTCGTGAATTGAAGGTATCTGCCCTCCAGAGCCCAGACAGCAGCGTTCGGAGAGGCCAGCAAGGAGCGACCAGCCTTTTCTCTTCATGTGCCACACTACCAAAACTACAGACTACCGCCCACATGCTGCAATATGTGACACAACCATTTACCTCGGACGATGAAGATGAACACGTCGGCGGGAAGGAGAATAATGACGTCCAACCTTTACCCAGTTTTTGGGGGGGAACCGCCGATCCGTAGAAAAGCATGGACGGCCCACGAATGCACCTAAATCCACCTACCGTGCCAATATAACCGCCGTGTTCGAAAAAGCGATTCAGGAACGAGCACAGGGCCAGTGGCTGGCGAAGTTACTGACTTGCTAATGCTTTTCTTTTCTGGAAAAACTCTCGGATCCTTCGAAAGTGAATCGGGTGCCTTTCCGCTTTCCCCGGCAGACCCGCACGCTGCACCTCGATTTTTATTTTATTTTTCTCCTTCAGAACCCCGGCAGTGGTCCAGAGACTGTGGACATACCACTCGACGTCGAAGTCAACTTATCTCTTTCTGACATCCTTCCATTTGATGGCGTCGCGAGGCAGTCTAGTCGGCTCTCCTCCATTCCATCGACGTCTTCTCCTACGTTCTCTATCCTTCCACAAGTGCCGTCCATCCTGCATCGAAAATCAGCCCATGAGCTTGCAATCTTCTAGAGCACATCTCATCGTATCTGCATCGCCGCTGCCGGCTGGCGTCTTGCCACCTTTGTTGGCTCTTGCGTTCCACGTATCTGCGACCCAGATAGGCCGCCCCTTAGGACTTGACTTGATCATCGGATCCTGATCGGATCATCCTTGACGATAGTTTGGCTAGGACGTTTTGAACAGTAGCTACACATTCGCAACCACACTTCCCCCAAAGCATCGCCATGAAGCCCGCGGCTGCCGAAAGTAAAATGGACCACGTCGCACACTCTTCCGATACCTCCTTCGTCAACATGGCGATGGATCGGCCCGCAAATGCCGTCGACGCTTCGCTGAATTCCATGGATCCGAAGCAGTTCAGAAAAATCCAAGCGCTCGCAAAGGACCCCGAACGCATGGCCGAGGCGTACGGCGCGCATGTGGGCACGCTCCAGGCCGTCTTGGAAAATAAGTATGTCGTCGCTTGTGCGCTCTTCGCGTCCTTGTCAGGACTGTGCTTTGGTGTCGACCAGGGAATCATGTGAGTTCTTTTCCTCGGAGTTGGCCCTTCGGACCTCGGGTCTTGAAAACTTACATCTGGGCATCGTGCGAACAGGTCCGTCACGCTCGTCATGCCTCACTTTCTCGAGCAGTTCCCCAAGACCGACAGCAGCGTGACGTCGAGCGCAGGTCTCTATAAGGGCATCATCACCGCATTCCTCGAGCTCGGCGCCATCATCGGAGCAGTCTTGGCGGGCTACGTCGCGGACCGCTTCGGCCGGAAGTTCTCCATTCGCGTCGGCTTTGTGTGGTTCGTCATTGGCGCGGTGTTACAGACGGCCTCGTTCGACTACCCCCAGCTAGTCGCCGGCCGCACCGTCAGCGGGTTGGGCATCGGGCTGCTTTCCGCCTCCGCTCCGCTGTACATGGCAGAAGTAAGCCCGCCGCACATTCGTGGGGTTATTCTCGCTGGTGAAGAGTTTGCCATCGTGTTTGGCATCTGCATTGCCTTCTACGTAACTTATGTGAGCGGCGCCTCCATTGCATCTTCCCCCTTTCCTTCAACCCTCTTTCGTCACCATCGATCCGCTGACGATAAAAATATTTTCTTCCCTCACGCTTTCAGGGCACGCGGTACATCGAGAGCGACTGGTCGTTCCGCGGTCCCTTCATTCTGCAGATGGTCCCTGCCTTCCTGCTTATTGCCTTGAGCTTCCTGCTCCCCGAGTCGCCGCGCTGGCTCGCCTCGCGTCCGGGACGACTGGAAGAGGCTCTCGCGACGATCGCATTGCTGCGGCAGCGCCCAGAGACGGATGAGCTGGTGCAAGCGGAGTTCCTGGAAATCCGCGCACAGATCGAGGTACACGAGGAGATTCGCGGCGAACGCCATCCGGAGTACATGGATGGCAGCATGAAGAGCAGCTTCATGCTCGAAATCTGGGCGTGGCTCGACTGCTTCCGCTCGGGTTGCTCAAAACGCACATGGCTGGGTATCTTGCTGATGTTCTTTCAGCAGATGGTTGGTGAGTGGATGTCAATGAAATATGACCCCTCCATCCGACTACTTTCGCTCATTTTAGGATTTGGTCTCAAATTTATCTGACAGGTATCAACTCGTGAGTGTCCACTACAGTCTTGAATTTGTCCAACGTTTCCTAAAACCTGATCAATCTCCGACACCGTTCCAGGCTCATCTACTACTCGCCATCATTGTTCGCCCAGCTGGGACTGACGTACGAACTGCAACTGCAAATGTCCGGCGTCGTCAACCTGGCGCAGCTGGTCGGTGTCATGATCTCCTTCGTGGTCATCGACCGTCTCGGACGGCGCCCGTTGCTTTTGGGCGGCAGCGCCGGCATGACAGCGACACTCGTCATCGTCGCTGCGCTCGTGGCCAAGTTCAACGGCCAATGGGCGTCGCACAGCGCCGAAGGCTGGGCTGGCGTCGCTATGCTGTGCTTGTACATGGTTGTGTTTGGAGTGAGTGGCTCGTTGTTTCAATCTGCTTTGCCCGCACTCAATGTTGACCGATGCTCTTTGCGTGCTTTCGATTTCAGATTAGCTGGGGCCCCGTGAGCAGAAACCCATTAGCCAGAGGCCGCTAGGTGCAGCGCGGCTAACACTTTACGCCCTCGCAGATCCCATGGAGTATGCCTTCAGAGATCTTTCCTCAATCGCTGCGCAGCAAAGGCGTCGCATACTCCGTCGTGTCCAACTGGCTGTTCAACTTTGTCGTCGGCCTCATGTGCGTACGACCGTTTGCCCTGATTTGCGTTCCTCGAACGCCTTGGTACTGATACCCGACATATGTCCTTATTTGCGTTCACAGCACTCCCGTCCTCGTCCAGAACACTGGCTATGGCGCATTCGTCTTCTTTGCCTGCTTCAGTTTCCTCTCGATCATCTGGGCCGTGAGTGCTTGGCCTGCCATTAGAAAATGGAATGCGTGGTGCCGTGATTCTGAATTGCCTCCTATCGGACTCGGAACAGTGGTTCTTCGTCCCCGAGATCGCTGGCATCAAGCTGGAAGACATGGACCGCATCTTTGGGGATCGCACCGGTGCAGCAGACAAGGAGCGCTTCGAGCGCATCGAGCAGCGCCTCGCAGCAGAGGCGCAGGCGCGTGTGTGGCCCAATGCAGGCGCTGGCCCTGGCGCCGCTGCGAATGCTGGGTCCGGGTCGAGGGATGATGATTTAAGAAAGAAGCTCTAAAGGGAATGCAGTCGCTGCTCCTGTTACCTCGCTTGATGCTACTTCTGCCAAGCTTGCTCTTGCTCGTCACCCAATATTTCTTCATATTCCATGCCGCGCCCGGCCTGCTACGCGGGTAAAGCCGGGCACGCACCGGTCTTTCCTTCACACATGTTGTAACATCAAATCTTGCTCACAAGCGACGTTGCATGCCCGCTGGGAAGACAAAAGAGCGTATTTATGGATGATTAATTCCTCAATTTTCGGTTGTCATGCAAAAGCCAGATGCTCCGCGGATCAAGCAGGCGCAGCCTGTGCGTCTTTGCGTGCCACTCAACGCTGCCGGCGTCGTCGCCGGGCGCGCGATCGGCAAGGTCATCATGCATGTGCAGCCCGGCGGCGAGGTGCTGCAAGACGAGGGCGGATGAGAGCAGACTGTAGTCCCCGAATCTGTTCGTGCTCGGCTGGCCTCGCGCGGTGAGAGAGGTGGCAGCGGCCCCCGAAGGCGGCGATAGAGTGTACAGTCGCCCGGTGGCGGGGTGCACGAAGAGTTGGTCAGGGTTGAAAGGAGTCGTCAGCGTGCCCGCCCAACGGAGCTTACCTACGATCCATAAAAGAATTAAAAAGGAGATGTGTGAGAGAGACCACATCGCTTCATTTTTGAATGTGCATGCAGCCAGACTGGGCAGGCGACGCACCATCGTGCGAGATGTCTCGATAGACGATCGGTGTATCCGCCGATTTGACAAAATTCAGCTCGCCCATGCAAGGGCTGATCCATTGGTACCCCTGTGAGCGCGCGAGAGCACTCGCTTTTCGGTGCGTCAGCTTGCCGGCCAGCTCGTCTGTCCAGTCGTGGGAGAGCTGTTGCGGCTGCACGGCGGCGTCGCTGGGATTCGCCTCGGCGGGATCAACGTCGTTGGGACGGAGACGCATGAAGAAAAAGTCGAGAAACTCGGTGTTCTTGAAGCACGATGTCAAGTTCTTGGGGACGGTGTCGTGCAGGAACAGCTGGCCGTGCACGTCGATGACGTAACGGTACAGACGTCTCGGCTTGGTGTCACGGTGCGTGCCGTCGCCGTTGCAGCCAACTTTGCCCGCCCCTCTTGCTTGTTCTGGATGTGCTCCTTGTGGCTTTGCGAGTGCTGCCGATAAGCAGTACGCCCTGGGAGACGCCACAAGGAGCGCGGCGCTCAGAGGCGATCCGAAAGGGCAGGCAGGGTGTAGTCGTCGTCGCCGAGGGTGTGGCAGCGGAGCCAGCGACTGCAACTGTGCTGTCCACGCTCTTCCACCGCTGCCGCCGCCGTGCATCAGGGGCGCATGCTGAAAGCAAGGCAGCACGGCGCAGAGTCTACTCGCACGCAGCTTGTACATGCATGCACGAGCTGGCACTCTTCTCGTTCGCGTTGTATGCACCGAACCAGCAAGTTGTACGCGGGGGATTGTTCGCCAGCGTTCACGTGTGGCCCCTCGGTCGCGTGCGTACATGGTGAAGGTGCCTTATGTATGTACTGCTACTACCGGCGGTCTGCAGTCTCGTCTGCAATATACGTTGGTGGATGTCCCCTAACCCTACTTGGTATTATGTAGCGCAGCGCGTCGGCGCCGATACCCCGAATTTAATTTGAATCCCCGTCACAATGGGGATTCCGGCCACGCTGCCCATTGCTGTTTGGTGGTACAGCAAGTATAGAATGTGGTACATGTGTAGACGGCATGGCATCGAAACGTAGCGGATCACGAGCGAGAGGTCGTTCATTGTATTGACCCATCCACCTTTCCTTCTTGACCCGCCTCAGCTCCATCCTCCTCTCGGCTCGGGAGCTTGCTCGCCCGCCCAACATTTGCAGAGCAAGCAAGCCCGTCTGTGTACAAAGCAGCGCGAGCTCTTTTTCGACCACTGACCACGATGGCGTTCGCAAAGGAAAAGCTAGGGCCCCACCCCCATTCGCTGCTCCTCCCGATGAATCATCGCGCGAGCGCGAGCGAAAGCGACGCCGATGCACATCGCCCACCCTGGTTCTCGCTTGGTCGCGCCTGGATCATGCACATGCTGCGCGTCTGTGTCGTCTTCTTCATCAGCTGCTCGTTGATCCGTCAGCTTGCCGACAGTCGCCCCTCCGAGTCGTTCATGGACTCGATCGACAGCATCCATGCGACCCTGATGCGCCACGCCATCCCCGTCGAGGCGCTCGCCGCCGCGCGCTGCCCTCAGCAAATGGCCTACAATGGAGAGCTGCACCCCATCGCCCTCCCTGGCCAGAGCTTGCTGGCGCAGCGCCTGTCCCAGGCCATCGCGATCGACACCTCCGTCTCGGACAACTGGCCCGCCCCCGCTGAGGACCCCGAGCGGTGGACGACCATCTTCAAACCCTTCCGCGACTGGATGCACACCGCTTTCCCCAAGGTCCACCAGCCCGACGGACCCGTCAAGCTCGAGCTGGTCAACCAGAATGGGCTCCTGTACACGTGGCAAGGCTCGGACGAATCGCGCAAGCCGCTCCTCCTGATGGCACATCAGGATGTCGTTCGTGAGTTCAACGCCCAGTCAAGTCTCCTAACTACCCCGCTGATCCACACACACACTCCCTCTCTCGCTCTCACTCTCTTCTTTTCTTCTCTCCTCGAACATCAGCGGTCAACCCAAAAGTCCTGAACGACTGGATCCACCCGCCGTTCGAGGGGTACATTGACAAGGGCAATCAGACCATCTGGGGACGCGGCTCGTACGACGCCAAGTCATGGCTCGTTTCGATTGTGTCCACGCTCGAGGCTCTCCTCGAAGCCGGCCACGTACCCAAGCGCACGGTCGTCGTCTCGTTCGGCTTTGACGAGGAGGCGTCAGGCCCGCAAGGCGCGGCTCACCTAGGCGCGTTTCTGCACGAGCGCTACGGTGACGACAGCTTCTCCCTGATCGTCGACGAGGGAACGCCCGTGCTCGGGCCGCAGGACCCGGCAAACGTGCTGCGGCTCCCCATCGCCATGGCCGCCGTCGCTGAAAAAGGCTCGGTGCATGTGTCCATGACCGTGCAAGCCAAAGGCGGCCATTCGTCCTTCCCGCCGCAGCACACCTCTGTCGGCCTGCTCGCCAAGCTGGTCTCCGCCATTGAAGACTCGCAGGACTTTGGCGCGATCGTCACCGGCACCGACGCTGACTACCCGTACAGGCAGATGCAGTGCTTTTCCGACTCGAAGGCCTTTCCCCCGGAGATCAAGTCGATGATGGACGACCTCGATTGGGCCCTCGGCCACCCTCGCGGTCGCCACGCGCTCGAGCGCCACGCCAGTTGCCCGCGTCGTCATTCGTTTACGCGCCGACTGGCCGGCATGCTTGCCCCCATGCTTGACTCGGACCGGCGGCGTGAGCAGCGGATCGCGCTGGCGCGCCGGCGTCTGTCTCAGGCGCTACGCAGGTACCCTTCGCTTAGCAACCCAGCCGAGACCACGCGCGCTGTGGACATCTTCAACGGCGGCGTCAAGGTGAACGCGCTGCCCGAGTCGGCCGAGGCGATCATTGACCACCGCATCTCCACGTCCTCCTCAGTCGCGGACGTGAAGAAGGCGTACGTGCGCGCGATCCAGCACCCTGCCCGCTCGCTAGCACTCTCGACAGACATCTTTGGCGAGCAGACGGAGAACGCCGTGTCCAACCCGTCCGAGTGGAAGTGTACGCATCCCGTGGAGCCGTGCAGCTTCCACTCGCAGGAGCAGCAGGGCCACGTCGTTGTCAGAATGTGGGACGAGAACGAGCTCGAACCCGCGCCCGGCACGCCGGTCGTGGGCGAAGACGCCAAGCCTTGGCGCTTTGTCGCGAGCGTCATCCGCCGCGTGTGGCAGGACCAGGCGCGCGAAGTGATGGGCGGCAGCGGCAGGGGTAGCAACAGCAGCACGGCAGGAAGCGCGGTGGCGGAGGAAGCCGCGGGGATCCGCGTCATCCCTGCGATCATGCAGGGTAACACGGACACGCGGTATATGTGGCCGCTGAGCAAGCACATCATCCGCTTTGGGCCTGCGTCGCTGCTGCCGGACACGACGGGCGTAGGCGGTGCGACAGCTGGCGTGCACACGACCAACGAGCACTACCACGCCGATGGACTTGTCAAGGCCGTTGACTTTTACAGCACGCTCATCCTCGCGCTCGAGCAGACGACGGAGCTGTAAGCTGCCAGCGGGGGACAGGGTCGGGAATGGATAGGTGTGGCGCCTTCTACAGGCTCTCTGTTTGAATACATGGCGCTCCTGATGTGCTCGGCTCGGAACAATATTTCTCGGAAATACCCTCTCATACATGTGCTCCATACATGCGTTGCACTCTGCAGCTCGAACGTGTTACCATTTCACAAACGGGTCCAAAGCGGCTCTCATCTGGGAGGCACCACGCCACGGTGCATAGTGCACGGGTGGCGGCGGCGGCGGCGACGACGACCCCGAGCGGGGGTAGTTAGCTTGGCGGATCAAGCCGCTGCTCTCTTCCCACAAGCTTTTCCTGGCATCGTCATCGCAGCCGAGCGCACGCGCAGCACACATGGGCGGGAGGTGGGCCGGGCAGCTGCATATGATGGGCGCGTCAGGCGAAGCCTTTTGCTATTCCATGTACTGTGCTGTGCTCGATCTCCCTGCGTGTGCCCCTTCCCTGGCTGCCCTTCGCGTTAGTCTGGCCCGCATGCAACCCTAGTTTGGCAGCAACCATGCACCCGTGCCGTCGCGCACCTACGCGGCAGAGACAGTGCCTGGGGGATGTGAGTTGGGCGAGACCATCAGACGAGAATGCGAGTTCTTGCGAGGGCTAGAGATGGGCCCTCCCGCCCGGCTGGCTGGCCCACGGTCTCCAAAAGGCTGGGCCTCGTTACCTCTTCTTCATCCCCTCATCACCCCCGTGGCTGAGAAGACCAAGTTGGCAAGGCTCGACTGGGCTGAACTGGAATCTATAAATGAAGTGGAGCGGCAGCAACCGAGCTACATGCTCCCTGCGATGTGCATCGACTTTGGTACATAGTTCTGCTCACTTGCGCTTCGTCACGTCCTGCAGCCTCGCGTTCGATGGAAGAGAGATGAGACATTAGCTGCGCGAGACCTCGTCTCCCGCCGATCTTTTCCTCAACGGCTTTACACGACTCACGCTCTCATTTTGGGCACTCCAAAGGCGTTCATCCTTGCTAGCAGCGGCGAAACTGACTCCGGCAAGCGCCTGCGAACCAGCACCCCTGGCCTTCGTCCCTCTCTCCCTACCTAATCTGCCTACCCCTCGCCACAGATCCCCTTGCACCGTCTGTGCCACGCGCTCACCCACACTCAGTGCACTTTCCTTTGTCCTGACCTTGCACCCTCGGCATTCTCTCCGCCCTAGAAAAGAGCTGCGCCCTTCGACGCGCAGACATAGGTTAGGCGGCTGCACGCGCCCGCGAACACATTGGACCCTCGCCAAACGCACGTAGCATCAGCATACAGCCTGCGATGCCGCTGGCCGCCGGCCAGCGACAGGCCCGTGGCGCAGCCGAACGACGGGACGGTGCAAAGGAAGCTTGGTCGTCCAAGTCGTCATTCCCATCATCGTTGTCATCATCATCATCACCGTCACCATCACCATCAGCATCACCGTCCTTTCCCTCGGAGGACGAATCACCGATCGAAGCATGCCCCCGCTCTCAAGAAGCGCCACCGCATCAACACCAAGCGAAACGTCAGCGTATGGCTTCTCCGACCCGGGCCCCGCCCACGGCCTTCCGCCTAGCACGACCGTCTGCATCCGACGGCATTTGCAACAGCACCGCTGCCACTGCTCGAGCTCGCGGAACGAGCAAACCTCAAGCGACAGCAGCAGCGGCGATCAACACGCCACCCCCGCGCTCGAAACGTCTCGTGTGCCTTTTGTAGACGGCACCTCTGCCAGCGTTGGCAGCGGTAAAAGCAATGGCAGCGGTGGAGACAATTTGGAGCGTGGCGCCAGCGCGGGTGCAGCGGCGATGTCGACCCCCGGAGCAGCAGTGGCAGAGACATCAAGAGGGCTCATCCTCTCGCCCTGCTCGGCATTGCTAGCGCGAGACTACGATGAAGAGGCGGGTGCGCAGCCGAATGCCGAGTCCAACCGCACTGCCGGCCCTCCGCACGTCTACATCCACGTGCACTCGAACTGCGCGGGGGGAGTGCCCACGACCGTGGCCGCGAACGGCGGGCGGTATGTCCGGCATGCAGACGCCCAGAGCGAGCTGAAGCGCTACGCTGCGTGGAACGCCATGGGGCGCGAGTGGGCTCGACGGCAGCGTGTGCTGCTGGGTGTCTACCACAGCGACGTGGACCGCGCTGTTGCAGGGTATGACGACCTGGCTGCTGCAAAGTCGCTTCCTGTTCTTCAGCAGCAGGTACAGCAGCCGCAGGTCACCTTGCCTCTGCAAGCGACACCTTCCGCTTCCGCTTCCTCCCTTGGGATCGCCGGCAGCGATGTCTCACTGCTCAGTCCATCGCGACACAGCACGGGCATGCGCATGAGCCTGAGCCTCGTGTCATCCACATCTTCCTCCTCCACCGGCACTTGCACCCTCGCCCAGGCCGGCCCGCACATGCACGTCAGCACGCAGAGCAGCATCATCACCAACAGCAGCAGCAGCAGCGATGGGGGCGGCGGCGGCGGGAACACAACCAAGCACCTCGCAGCAGAAGCAGCCGCCGCGACGCGCCTGCGCAGTCTCGGCAGCATGCTGACGTCCTTCGACATCCTGCTCGAAGGGCGCAGCGCCTCTTTCGGCGGGCTCAGCGCGCTTGTGCACAGCGCCGACGAGCTCCGCACCTCCCTCGACAGCTTGCTCAATCTGCGTGACGCCCGCACCCAGGCGAGCGTTTCTTAATGACGATACGACGCGGCGAAGTTGGCCGAGGAAGGGGTTTCTTTGGGTTTGCTTTCGTTCGATCTGCACTATTTTTGGGTTTTTGTGGGATACAGTGATTTTGTTGTACTATCGTAGGGACGAAACACGCACACAGAATACAACACTGTTGTTCGCTTGTTATGGTTACGATAGTCAAGATGGTTGCGCTACAATCATAATTCCCCGGACGCGCCTGGACCGACGCCAAGGCCAGCACCTGTACCTGTACCTGCACCTCCCTCGTCCTCTTCGCCCTCCCCCTCACCTTCATCCCCGCCGCCAAGTCCCAAGTCCAGCAATTGCCCGCGCCTGAAGCGCTCGGTACGAGTGAGGGGGATGCTCCGCGCCACAAAGCACGCTATGAGCGCCATCAGCCCGGCGAAGCGCAAGACCCAAGCGACTTGTGAAGCGCTGGCTGCCGCCGCCGCATATGTAGCAGCAGGCGGATGTTGCCGCGCCACCGCTCCGTAGGAGAATGCATTATCTCGTTGAGGAGATGCGGACAGCAGCACACGCGCAAAGCTGACGAAGACAGAGGTGACCTCGTTGCTGCGGCTGCCGCTGGCATCGCTATCTCCGTCGCGCAAGGGTTGTTTATGGCTTGGATCAGTGATGGCGAAAAGGACAGAGGCAATGAAGGACATCTGCAAAGCGAAGAAGACTCTCATTCATCAGTCTGCACTAATTTTCCATGCTCAATACGCGTTTCGCACGCGGTAACATTTGTTAACTCACCAGCAGCTGGGGGATGACGATGGCCACGTTGTGAATGCCAAGAATTGTACCAGTCATGACCCCTTCGTCCTGCACGATGCTTGGTGGAACCTCTGGTACGGTGATCTGGCTGCTGCTGACACCTCCGTTGTTGCCGTTGTGCCACGCTGGTCGCAGCGGCTGGCAGTCCCTCAGCGCTGCTTGTGCATCGTTCCGTGCGCTATTCCTGGCCGGTGAAATAGGGGTGGTGACATCTAACAAGCTGTTCTCCGTGGGGTACGGCTCGTCTTCTCCCTGCAATGAAAACCCAGCCTGCCGTTCGCGCTCTGCGAGCGTGGCCTGCTCCTGGGCCAGCATTTCACTTCGGCGCCAACGTTCCTGTCTCCTCTGCGCCGAGCGTCGCGGCCCATAATGGTCGTCGTCAAACTCGAACGGCGAGACGCCGAGAGCCGTCTCGCGCACAAACTCGCCTATCAGCGCATACGGCGCCCAAGCGCTGATCGACCACGGCACGCCCACGAGGGCGATTAGCACGACCGCTTGGGGAGGCGTGTGCACGAAAAAGGTGCCGCACATGATGAGCGCGAAGCTGAAGCAGCCGAAAGACCAAAAGCTGCGCAAAGTTATGCCATATCTGAGCGCACGGTAGATGCGGTGTGTCCGTTTTGAGGTCCATGACCGCAGCGAAACATGTGAAGTGTGTTCCGCGCTGACTGGAAGCGGTTGCTGCGCTTGTGGTACTGCCTCTGTCAGGGCGGGAGCTCGTGCATGCGAATCACTGCCAAGCGCCAAGTATGGTAGCAGGACTCCTGCTGCGAGCGCGACGAGGGCGTACATGAGCATGGAAAAGCTGCCTTGCTCGACATCCCGATCGCTCCCGGGGCTGTCTGCATAATTCCCCATTTTGCCATGCAAATCGTGCTGCAGCTTGATCTCTAGGTAATATGTGGTCGCGTAGAAGAGAAAGCCGAACCAGGAGCAAAAATTGAATGCCTGCGTTGCACAGATTCGGCGAACGGGTCGTGGAAGTCGTCGCGTTGTATTCCAAATGCCTTGCAGCGACTTGCGCAGCTTTTGCCCGAGTGGCAACTTGGTACCTGCAATTTCTATGCCGTCACTGACTGGTATATGCTCGCGGCTAGTGTTAAGCTTCGGGTGCTCGGTGGTGCTTGCGCACGTGATGCCTACGCAAAGCAGCATAGTGACAAGGGAAAAGAGTGAGAAGCATCGGAACTGCCCGCCGCCTACCCATGAGAGCAGCGGCCACCTTCCTAGATCGATCCAACCAGCCAAGTATCCAAGCATATTGCCGGCATTGCTCATGATGCCCTGCCATGCATTCGCGTCGGTCTGCTGGCTCGTCGGGCTGATATCGAGAATGAGCGTGCGCGATGAAGCCTGCAAGCCATTGAGGGCAAAGTCAAGCACCCAGAAAGAGATGATGGAGAGCACTTGCGTCGTGTAGTGGGCAGCGTGGTTGCGTACAGGATCCCAGTCACCCAGTCCAACGCCTAGAACGTCGACGAGAAAGAAGGAGAGAGGCGAGGCGAACGCAAGCGTGAGCGTGCTCAGGCACAGGAAGCCAGCGGAGAACAGCATGAACTTCCGCCGCCGATATTTGGACGCAACGTCTGCATCTGACAGCGCGCCAACGACAGGCTGGACGAATAGGCCAGATGCTGGACCTGCGATCCAGACGAGCGAGACGGCTTCCTTGGACATGCCCAAGCTCAACAAGAACGGCGTGCCGTATGCGAGCTCGAGCGTCCAAACCACTTGGGCGCCGGCGAGGGATAGTGTAAGCAGCGCCAGCCGTAATGAAGAAAGCGGTGCTTCTGGGTCATAAGTTGCTTCCTCGATGGTCTCTTGCGCTCGACTGAAGAAGTAGGAATGAGTCGAGCCCGACGGGTCTGCATCCTCCTCCTCGTGGAAATATGATCCGCCGGTCCAAACCCCTTTTATGCTGCCATAGGCTCTCCTAGACCATCTCTTCATGTTGATCCTGATACTCAATGGGTCGCCATCTCGTGGCTGCAGTCCCCTCGAGGAGAAGCTGCCGGCAAGACCGCTGCGCTGTTGCAGCTGCTTCATACGCTTTGCATCAGCGCTTTCTTGCCGCCATATATGCCATCTGTTCCAGCGCGATATATCTTGCTGCGGCGGTGGACCCAAGACGGGCGCGCTTGGTCTTTGTGCGGCAGTCGAAGTCGATGCGAGCGCCCCAGCAGCTTCGGACGAGGCCCCAGCTTCTCTCCTGCCATGTCGGCGCGCGGCATCGATGGCGCCGTACCCGCGTCCATTGCGTACACAGCTGCTAGATCCGGCGCTATCGGCCGCCAGCAACTCACGGAGCGACTGCGGTGCCTTCAGAGGACCTTGCGGCGGCGTTGTAGCGTCTTGATCTTGCGACTCGTTTTGTGAAGACGGTCCAGCTATTGGCCACGTCGGGGACGAAGGGTGCGCCGGCGTGAAACGAGGCAAGGGCGGCCCTGCTGATGACGGGTTGTGCGCCATGGCTGCTGCGGTCGAGACTTGCGTCAAAACCAAGGAGCTGTCCCTCACCAACTTGGCGCCGCTGTGGGTTTTATGTACCGAGCAGCAAATTCGAACATGTTTAGAGCAAGTTACGGCAATGTGAGCTCTCACATTGGGTTACAAGTCGCAGCTCGCGTTAATCTCAGCCAAATAAGCAGCGACGGCGCGGCAGTGACGGCACATTGCATCGCCCACTCGTGTTTGCTGATACCGATAACCATGTTCGGACCATTGGAAAACAAGCGTAAATTTGCACAAACTGCATCTGCAGCTATTTCAATGACATTCACAGCTATGTTCTAACTTCGAATGGGTATTGAAACATCGAATGTCCTGTGTTTTCTGTGGTTATACCACCCTACGCGCTGATCGTGTACGCGAGCTTCTCTGCGCTGACCTTACTCTCCCGCATGTACTTCATGCCTTCATGGATCGACTGAATCCCACCGTCCATGTGCTTGATCTTGTTGGACTTGAGCAGGCCTTTGGCAAACAGATGGTGCAGGAGGCCCTTGTCCCCGTCAAGCCACAGCTTCATCCACTCGAAGTCGGTCGCAACTTCCGCACGGTCGTAGACTCTCTTGCCATAAGAAAACTCGTCTCCGAGAGAAGAGTAGATACTGAACCGGAGAAAGAGGCGAGAAAAGCATTGCTAGTTAGAGATTAGTTTGCCAGGTGTCCTTTGCGATACCTGGCATGTGCTCACAGGGTGTGAATGATCTGCACATCGTTTCGGAGCTCCCTGGCGTTCTTGTCAGGCGCGAGGAGCACGGCGATCTTGCCGCCGCTGGTACCCAGGCTCCTGGCGCAGAAGCTCTGCGTTCCATTTTCCGAGATGCAATCAAGCGCAATGTTGAGGTCCGGATGGGCCTTGCTGATTGCCTCCGGCACGCTCTCATCCTTGTAATCGTGCGCTTCCTGCGCGCCGAGAGACTTGACCAGCTTGTGGTTCTTGGGCGACGCGGTCGTGATCACGTAGTAACCCGCAATAGTGCCAAGCTGAATCGCGTACTGGCCCACAGAGGTCGAGCCGGCCCAGACGAGCAGCTTCGGGGAGTCCTTGGTGATCTGTGGAATGGAAGTGATGGAGGAAGATGGAGCCTTCACATTCAATCGCTGGAAGAGCGCCTGTTAAGGAGGAAAAGAACACTAGCCCTGAGTAAGACGAGAAAGCGCGTGCCACTTGGTTTTGCGCGCACCTGCACGGCTGTCTCGCCTGCGATGCCCATACTCGCTGCTTCGGCATCGGAGAGAGCATCGGGGATCTTCATGACGCCTGCAGCCTTGGCAGTGAGAAATTCAGCAAAGCTTCCCTTGTTTGGGTACTTGCCACCGTGTACAAATCCCGAGACGCGGTCGCCTTTCTTGAGTCCATTGCTCACGCCTGGACCAAGTCCTTCGACGATGCCAGCGAAATCGCAGCCGACCGTCACGCCTGAAGGAGAAATGAAGGCAACGTGTTTCCAGTCAGTGGGCTGTCAGAGATTGGAACGTCGCGTCAGCGATGCAGGGAAAGAGTTGCACTTGTCGAAGAGAAGTTCGACTTACGTTGAGAGTGACGGCTTTTGTGCAGATCAGGATCTCGCCTTGCCCAGGCTTCGGGGTGTCTACGAGCTCGACATTGGACTGGTGCACGTCGACCGTCCTGACGGCCTGCATCTTCGGTGGAGAGGACATTTTGGTTCTTTCGTTTATATGAGGAGTGCAAAAGACAGCGACATGGAGAGTAACTGATGCGTTTGCGACTGAAGTCAGAGAGAGGCACCATTTATACGACCGCCCATGATGCATGTGAGCTCTTGACCCGATCATGCCCACGGAGCTCATGGAGACCCTCCAAGCTGGCGGGCGGCGGAGAATGAGGCAATTCTGTTTACGTATTTACGTCATTCTCTCTCCACCGTTAAACCCGACGACAGCAACTCCGGGTATAAGCATGCTCACCATTGCTGCTGCGTCTCGCACGGCTGGCTCGATTTACAGCCTCAGCGCTTAGGAGGCCTAATTATAGTCAATGCAAGGTAATAATAACGTTTGGTCGAATTCCCAGAGATCATTAGAGATAGGAACAGAACGGCATAAGGAGGAGCAAGCTAGCACCTGTACACTTGCTGGCGAAACAGCGACGCGAAGAGGGCAAAGCCGAACAAAAAGAGAGCCCAAGGGGAATGGGCGGGGCAAAAACTAGCTAGCGAACGAGCGCTTCGCTCGTTTGTTCGGTACTCGATGGAAGGGGCGGTCTCAGGTGGCTCGGTTGGGTCGTTGGTAGGTTTCGGCTTTGCAGGCGGGAGAGCTCGAGTCGGGTCTACCGGGAAAGGGAAACACAGAATATGACAACCAATAACGATCACCAAGGAGACAAAGTCTTAAAAAGTGTCGATGCAATTGCGTCGCGCATCACTTCGAGTCGAGGCCGTTCAGGGCGCCTACGAGGACCAAAGAGCGTCAGGAGGAAGCTCCGGGGGAAAGATGAACGCGCGTGCAGCAGGAAGGCGACTCACCATTTGAGCGAAGCAGACACATGTTCTGTGGGTATTTCACGTGGGGAAAAAGGAATGTGTTGTTAGCCAAGATGCACGAGAAAGACGCTGAGCGGTCCAGGGAACGGAGGAGTATGGCGCACCTGCATTGAGTATTTTCCCTCGCGGCCTTTGTCGCCGAGATTCTTGCCGCTGAGGATGAGGTTGAACTCGTCCCTGGCGTCGGACTTCCTGCCCATGGAGGCGTATAGGCGCCCGAGCTCGTAGTGCGCAAAGTAGAGGAGGTAGTGGTCCGTCGTCAACTTTGTGCCATTCGCAATGACGTTTTTCAGCGACATCTCTGCCTGCTCCTCGGCCTCCTCTTTGGGGATGGGCGACTCGCGCGGACGCGCCTTGGCGTGCTGTTCCGGGTGGGCAATGTACTTGAGCGTGACGGCGCGCAGGAAATGCGCGAGGCAGTAATCGTCCCAGAACTCGTCTTCTCCCGAGTGGTACGAGGCAGGCTCCGACTCGTGTGCCTGCACCTGGCGCAGCGCCTGCGAGACGGTGACAAGGTGCTCATCGGCGAGGATGTAGCGCGGGGCGTTCGAGACGCAATGGTAAAAGTACGAGAACTCGAGCGCAGGGAGCAGCAGGCGGCCCTGCTCCTGAAACTTTTTCGCCTTGCGTGCGACAAACTTCTCAAGAGGGATCGACTTGCCGGCGATGCGTTGCATAAGATCAGGCGTCTTGATGATGATCTTGCCGGCCTCCTTGACCTTGCCGTCGGGGTCGGATGAATAGAGGTTGACACCTTTGCCGTAGTTGTACACGGCCTTGGACCAGTTACTGTCGTTGAGCAGAACTTCGAAGCAACTGTACGCCTCGTTCCATTGCCCGAGAGACATCTGGCAAAGACACATGTCCCACCAGCAGATGTGCTGCAGCTGGATGTATTCGCGCTGCACGTCGCGCGCCTTGACAAACTGCTTGATGGCCTTTTCGGCGAGCGTCTGCGTCGAGTAGAGGCGACCGGAAAAGTAGAGGAAGAAGATGCCCTGCGGGTAGCGGTCGAGGTTGTAGTGCAGGATCTTGTCGGCATAGTTGATGTCGACTCCGTTGACAGGCATAAACGTAGAGATGACCCTAAGCAAAGCAAAGCAAAATCAACGGCACCACACGAGCAAAGTCAGCACGAGTCAGTGCAGCTCGACGACCCAGGACGCACAGTTCGTAGAGTAAGATTCCCATGTCGCAGATGACGCGACGGATGCCCTCCTCCTCGAGGGGCATGCCTGGCTTGATGTGCTGGGGGTTGGTGCTCCACTCGCCGGCCCTGCCAAGAATGCTGAGCCCCTCGATGCAATCGCCTGTGTACCCAAAGACCTCCATGATCTTGAGCACCTTGCCGGGGAGCAGGCCGAGGATCATGCTCATGAGACCATTGCCGAGGTAGACGCCGCTGCGGAAATCCTCGTCGATGCTCTCGTCGATGGCTCCGCGGCGCTTCTTGCTGGCCTGCTCATCGGCCCATTCGACGTACTTGGCAAGGGAGCGGTAGATACCGTAGGCGTTGCGCATGTTGAGCGCCTCGGCGACAAAGCCGAAAAAGTCGCCCGAATAGAGGATGCCCATGACGGCCTTGAGCAGCACGCTCTCGGCATACACGAGCTCGGCGTGGCGCTGGACGTGCGTCATGCTGTGCATCGCCGACGGCGACTGGCCCGTGCCGCGCACGAAGCGGCCAAAGTTGGCGACGGAGTTGGTCGGCTTGCGCAGCAGCTGCGCAATGTGGATCGTGTCCTTACAGAACGAGATGGCCACCGCCAGGTCCTCGGGCTCAAACGTCTGCGCGTGACGTAGTAGAGGCCACAAATGTTGTTAGCACGCGTCCCGCATTGGTCTTGTGCACTCTTCGCGCAACTCACCATGAACCCCTTGATGACAGCGATGAGCGCGGCACCGAGGGCGTAGTACAGCTTGCGGTCCGCGTACCGTTTGACGATTTCCTCCGCCTCGAGCATCTTGCTGTTCAGGAAGAGGTGCAGTGCGCGGCGCGCCTGCTCGACGTCCTCGCGCAGCTCATCGGCGCTCTGCTGCACATCGTCCACGCGCAGCTTAGCGACCGCCGCCGCCTTGGTGCGCACATACTCTGGCGTCTCCTTCTTCATCCTACCCTCGGACCGGCTCGAGATGGACGTAACGCGGTCGCGGCCGCCGCCGGCGGTGCCACTGGAGATGCTCGCACGCGGACAAGCCGGCACCGGTGTGCTGCCGCCATCGTTCAGATCGGGGGTGCGCGGCGGGACGGCGTGAGGCGGCGCGCTCTGCCCGCGGTGCCGATGCCTGCCTGGGTAGAGGCCGGCCGCAGCATCGTGCGCTTCCTCATCGGCAGCGAGGCGCTGGGCCTCCTGTTCGGCATGGCTGGGTGCGTGCGCGTGCGAGCGGTGCTGCTGCTGCTCGGGGGTAGCGGTCTCGTCATCCTCGCTGCGCTCCGAGATGTGCGAGAGGTCATTAGCATCATGGAACTCGTCCTCGCCATCTGTCTCGTCGTCGTCGCCACCGAAGCCGACGAGGTGCGACGTGCCCGAGCTGATGGTCCCGACAGTTGTGGCAATGTATTCCCTGTAGCCACCGCTTTGCTCGTCGTCAGCGTCGCCGCGACTGCTCTTGCTGCTCGTTGCTGCTGGTGCAGCCGCGGGCTGTGCGCCCTGGATAAAGTTCGGCTTGGGGACACGGTCAGGACTGCGCGGCGGTCGTTCGATAGTGCTGCTTCGCGCTACGGATCCGTTCACAGCAGCAACAGCACGCCCGATGCCGTCGTCCAGCTCGTCGGCATAGGCACTCGTATCGGTGCCAGGTGCGGCGGTGCGCACAAACGTCGCTGCTGGCGGCTCCCACTCCGCCTGGCCCTCGCCCCGCTCTGCGGGATCGCCCTGCGCGAGATGCGGCGAAGAGCGCGCCTGCTGGGCGTACTTGGCCGGGATGGGGGGCACGTGCGCTGATCCGCTCTGATGCTGCTGCTGCGGGTGAGACTGCGGCGGTTGCAGCTGGCCGTTTGCGTTCACATTCGCACTGGCATTCGCGGCGGCATGGCCGATGTTCTCGGAACCAGTGTACGAAGAAGAGCGCCGGCCGGCGGCGGCAGCAGCGCCGCCGCCGAATTTGGGCAGCTTGAGGCTGATGCGGCGAAAGCTGCTCTTGGACTTGATGCTTGCCGCGTCGTCCACGGGCATGGAGCCATTCCTGGTGCTAGATGTTCGGTTGGTGTATGAATTTCCGTTTCCGTTAGCGCTGCCGTTCTTGGGCATGGGAGGCATGGACGCCTTGGCGTCGTCGCGTGATGTCTTGCGGCGGAGCAGCCGCGATATGCGGCGTGCTGGCTGCTGTTTCGGCTGTACATCTCCGTCTTGCTGGGGTTGGCTGTGCAGTGGCTGAGCAGGGTGCTGATTGGGCATGGAAGAGTTTCCGTTAAGGATGCTGCCGCATGATGCGTCGCTGGCGGGGTGAAGACGGAGGAAAAGAAAAACGACGGGGGGGGGGAACGAACGTCAGACTGCCGCCTGCATACCAAGCCCGGCATTGAAGGCTGAGAGCAGAACACTCACCCAGCTGAAGGGGAAGCGGGATGCTGCTTGCTGCTAACGCTGGTGTTCTTCGAGTGCCTTCCCGCGGTGCCGGTGCTCGTGGCGGAGCGCTTACCGGCGCTGCCTTTGGACATGATGCTCTGTGAGTCGGCGGCGGCGCCGCGGTTCTTTTGCCGCTGCAGGACGCCGTCGGTGCTGGAGAAAAAGGCGCTGCCGGACGGGGGTTGGAGGTCGCCTCCAGCGCTGGCGCTGCTGATGTCTGCGGCGATGCTGGAGTCCATGCCAGCGAGGATGGACTTGCGGGAGGGGGAGTTGATGGAGGTCATTTGGGAGGCTGCTGGAGGTAAGATGTCACAGTCCTGCGGCAAGGCCAGGGGGGGGCGAGTTCTGCGACCTTGCTGCGGGCGTCGGTCTGAGGTTCTAGGTATGGCAGGCTCTCCTCCAGGATGCGCGAGGGCTGAGGTGCGATGATTGAATGTGGGTAGGCAGGGAAGAGGAGAGGGAGAATGCAAGCACCACGCCACACCAACCCGCAGCGCAGCGTCCGTCTGCAAGAACGATGGGGACAAGAAGGAGAAGGTGGGATGCGCCTCTCAAGCGGAGATGGATCAAGGTAGAAGGGTAGGAAAGGCAGAAGGAGAGGTTGAGGATGAGGCCGAGGGCAAGGATGAGGATGAGGATCAGCGCAACCCAGTCTTCTGGGGTGTGGGCGTAGTGAGTGTGAAAGGCGAGAAGGGGCGGATACAGCAAGAGGGATCCAGCGTGCGAGAGAGAGAGGTGAGACGGTCAGGGTGGCACACCGCCCGTATGTGCCACCCAGAGGAGAGAATGAAAGTGGGGAACGTTGCTGGCAGCTGGCCACGGGGCACACTGGGCACTCCACGCTACACCCGTCAAACGCCCATCTAAGCAGCAGACGACAGACAGGCAAAGGCGGGGTCATCTCCACTGCTCTCTGTTCCGCCGTGCACGGGAGAGGCCATTACGTAATCGGCGCTTCCACTTACACGCACCATACCCTAATGGATGCCCGTGCGGCGAGTTATTGGTCCAATGGGGGCATCTTTCAAAACTCCACAGTATATATTCACTAATAGTATATATAGGCAGAGAGGCATGCAGACGCATGGCACAAAGACAGCTCCCACTTCAGAATGGACAGTGAAGACCAGAGTAGAGCGCGATGCACGTTGCACATTGCAAGCAGGTATGCGCGGCTGCTTGGACAACGGCAAAGGTAAGCAAAACATGACGCATGTATCATACATGCTTCTCAAAGGACGGCGTAAGAACCAAAAGGGGCGGGGAATAGGGGAATTGACGCTGGATGCATGCTGCTGTGCCTGCTGTTGCTCTTGCTGTCATACTACATAATGCTGCTGGATGGGAAATAATGATGGTGATGAATGTGATGATGATGATGAATGTGATGATGAAGGTGATGATGATGATGCTGCTGCTGCTCGAAATGAATGAAATCGACATGTTCCTCCCCCGCATCACCTCCGTGTCTGTGCTCTTTCCAGCTGCATGCTTGCAAACCCCCACGCCTCTCCCCCGGACAACCGCAGGCACTTCCCATCCCTCTTATTCACAGCGTCACGTGCTCCGCTGCTGTTGCCTCATCACGTCGCTGGCAGGCCCATCAATGCCTTCCTCTTCTTCTCCCTCCGGCACCGCATCTGTCCGTCCCTGCCCCTGTACCGGCACTTGTGGCCGCGCTTGCTGCTGCAGCGCTGTGAGCCCAAGCTTGCGCAGGAGCTCTGTGACGTGGCTCTTCTCAAGCGGCTTGGCGAGGATACCGTCAAAAACGCTGTTCGACGCGTCCAGCAACTGTGACAGCAGCTCCTGCTCTGCGTCGCCGTCGCGCCCCAACCCGCCGGCGAGCGCGATGATGGGTGTGAGGCTGTTCGCGTTGCGCGTCGACTTGACCATCCGCGACACGTCGTGCCCGTCGACTGCAGCCCGATGCGCCATCCGAGCAAGCGAAGCACCGTCAGTCACACGAGCCTGGCTGCCACACTCCCCGAGCATGAACTCACCGATCGGCAGCGTCACGTCGATAAACATGACAGCGAACTTGGTCTCTCCCATCGCGAGGCTCACCGCCTCAGCGCCGTTGCGCACACAGCGGCACTCGCAACCGACCTTGACCAGGATATTCTCCAGCATCTTAAGCGCGATCGGGTTGTCCTCTGCGATCAGGCATCGTACAGTGTCCGACTCATCCGACGCTGCATCCGAACCCTCCTCTTGTCCTTCCTCAGAGCTGCTCTCGCTCTCGCCACCGCTAGCGCCGCCACTGTCGCAGTCGCCGTCGCCGCCCATGTCCATGTCCATGTCAGCCCGTGGCGTTGCTTCCTCGGCCGCCTCCTTCGCCTCCTTCGCCTCGTCCTGCGTGTCCAGAGCCGACTCGTCAAGCTCCAGCGCATCCGCTTGCAAAGGGCTCCACAGCGGCGACATGGCTGGGGGCTCACCCACGTTGAGCGACAGTGCGCGGAAGCGCGACATGGCGCCGTCCATCGAAGCACTCGCAGCCGACAGAGCATCGCCGGGGGCGGCCCCGCGGCGAGCTCCTGTCACGGGGCTCTGCAGCTGCAAGCCGCCGCCAGACGGAGAGTCACTCGACCCGGCGGACAGGCCACTGTGCAGCCGCGTGTCTGTGCGCCACTTCTGGTTGGCCGAAACGACCATGTGCGGCATAACCGACGGCGAAGTCGGCGCGGTTGACCGCGACGGCGTTGAGCTTTGAGACGATACCGACGTCGATGGCGACGGCGGGCCAGCGATGCTGAGCCGCCCTTTTTGCCCTGCGCGTCCGGACAAGCTGCGGTGCCGAGCGTGCATCAGCGGCTGCTCCAGCGTCTGTGTCATCGGCGGCAGCTGGTCGCCGCGCATTTTCCGGACGACCTCATCATTTGCTTGCTTGAGCACCGGGAGATTCTTGAATCGGAAGGACCCAAATGCATCCGTTGACGCATCTTGCTGTGATCGACCTGAACGCGCCGATGGGTGAGTCGGCTGCATGTCTGGCTGCTTCCCGATCGCGTTGGCGAAGTCCTTGGTATTTTCGCGACCGTCCTCTCCGACAAACGACTGCGAAACAGCTCCGCGCAGATCAAAGTAATCCGTCGACTCTGGGTCGCTGACTTGAGGAACAAAAGGTCCCTCCCCAGTGGTGAGGTTCGACCAGTCAATACCTTCAAAGAACGGATGAACTTTGACCTCGTCTGCGCCATGGGTACCTAGACGGGCTTTCGGATCCGAACACATGAGTTTCTCCATCAGATCTCGAGCTTCTGGCGGTACATCGACGACACCGTCATGCCACTCGATGCGTCTGCTCAGAATGTTGTCGAACACCTTGTCCACCGTGTCGTCGTGGAAGGGCGGATAGCCGTAGACGAACTCGTAGAGGATCACTCCCAGTGCCCACCAGTCAACCGCCATATCATCAATGCCGATCCCGAGGATGCTCTCCGGGGCCAGGTAGTCGGGAGTGCCGGCGAATCGTTTGGCAGCATCGTGCGGGCTCGAGTTTTGTCTATCTGTCTTGGGCAGCTCGGGAAGCTGCAGCTGCTTAAAGGCATGTTGCGGGCTTTCGAGCCCATATGCAGGCGAAAGGCCTTTTGCGCGGAGGTGGCCGCCATCCGACCCGCTAGAGTCGCTTGCTTCGGTCGATGTACTGAGGATCCGGTTTCGAGCGGGATGAGGCACCTGCGTCTGATAGGAAGGCGTGAGAGGTGGATTGCGATCCGAGGACTTAGCTTGACCGTCGGACTGGCTGTTTGAGCGTTGTCCAGAATCTCGACGGCCAGTGTTCAAGCTGATGACTCCAAATCGATTGCCGGCCTGCGTTTGACGCCCGAGAAGTCCAATCTTGGAGAGGCCGAAGTCGGTTAGCTTGAGATGACCTTTCTGATCGATGAGGACATTGTCTGGCTTCAGATCACTGTAGGAGGGCTAGAGTCAATGTGCGGACCGCGGACCGTCGCGCAACCCAATCTACTCACCGATGTACGATTCCTCGGCAGTGCAAGTGGTCCAAGCCGTTCACGATCTCAGCAATATACTGCTTTGTCCATTCGATGTCCAGCCCTCCAAGCATTTTGCATAGCGACGCGCAGTCGCCACCAGGGAGGTATTCCATCACCAGATAAAGATAATTTGTGTCATTAAAAGTGAAAAGCAGCTTCACGACGAACGGAGACTGGGTCTGAGTCATCAAAATCATGCGTTCAGCCTTGACGTTCAGGATCTGGTTCTTGGCGATCATGTCTGATTTTTTCAGTACCTTGATGGCGTAGTAATCACCGGTGGCACGCTTCTTCGCCAGGAAGACCGAACCGAAAGCACCCTTGCTGATCGGCTTGATGATATCAAAATCTTTGATGGTGGTTGCCGTTGGTCTGGAAGCTGGGGCCGTTGGTGGAAGGCGCGGAGACATCGGCATGGATCCTGCGATCGAGCCTCGATGTTGTGACATACTCATTTTGCGCGAGGACTGACCGCCGTGACTGCTGGCTGCAGCCGCGGGGGACAGACGAGGTGAGAAAGGCGGTGTTCCATTCGAACCCCGCACCCCAAGAGAGCCATCTGCAGAACTGAGGTATTGCGGCCCGACCGCTGCACCAGAGCGAAGAAGATTGTGCGCAGCATGCGTAGCTGCTGACGGGATCGGAATACCAGGCAAGTTTGCAAGCGACTCGCTCATGGCGCCTTCTTCCATTGGCGGCACCTCGGTGTTGGCGTGCTCGACGGCGCCATCATGAAGCTCGGACTTATCGGAAGGCGGAATGTCTTCCACAAGCAGACCGGTAGTACGTCTTTGAAGGTCATCGTCTCTGTCGTTGAGGGCTTGACCAGAACCGAGCGCATGTAAGGCATTGTCGCGAGCGACGCCATCACCCGTCTCGGCTTTGCTGGACGGCGTTCCGGAGTTCTCTGCCTCCTCAATGCTAACCAGAGCCGCTTCTACGCGCTCTTCCCATTCGAAACGAACCGTCTCGACGTAGACGATAGTGTTGACCATGCGATTCACTCCGCTGAGTTTTGCGCGAATGTGACTTTCTGCATCGTCCATCAGAGCATCGAGGGCAGGGTCGTCCATCAGAGGCTTCGTCCAGCCCCGAGTCTGGGAAATTTTGTCTTCAGAGGTAGGCGACAATAGACGCTGCTTCTCAACAGGTACATTCGCTTCGTCCTCTTTGACGGCAGGCGTGGAAATGGACGCTGCTGCTTGCAGCGCCTCGACCGCGCTGTCGAGCGCTCGGAGATGCTGCTTCCGCACCAAAGCTGGCTGAGTTTGACGGAGCGACAAAGACCGATGCAGGCCCTCCAAGGCAGAAGGTGGTTGCTGAGACGGCGGCGGTGTCGTCACGGGAACTCCTTGGTAGCAAGGAGGGTTTGCATCGGTCTCCGGCCCGTTCTCGATAGCCTCAGCAATGGATTGGGCGGCTCGTTTCACCTCCAGAAGGCTCTCGTTGCACTCTGCGATTTCCATCTCTAGACGATGCACTTCGTTGCAGATCTCTGAGTGCGTTTCGAAGAACCACGTAGGGATGTCGCGTTCGCAGATCCTACACATCACAGGCTCCAGCGGAATGGTTGCCGCAAAGCCATGCGACGAGGTCTGGTCCGACATGGAGGTGGCACGGGCCATGACGCTGTCACCGTCCAATGTTGCCTCTGGCTCTGGGGGCGACGTTGGCTTGAATACCCACATGGTGTGAGACAGTATTCCGAGTTGCCTGTCGTGCATGAGCATTCCTTTGCCCTCCATACGTTGAAAGAGGGGGGTGTCGTGCACGTTCTCGTCTTTGCTCGATACTGCCGGCGGAAGTCGCAACCGAAAGCTGACCTCAACAGTGTGTGCGGGGTTTGCCTGGAGCTGGGCTGATGCCTCTTGGAAGACGTCTTCGTCTACCGGAGCTAGCAAAATGGAGACCAGCGTATCTATGAGCTCGTCGGGCTCACTGCCGATCACATGCCGCCAGGAAGGACTGAGGTAAATGATCTGGTCGCCGTCGAGGGCCAACTCCATGAGCACATTCGGGATGTCATGTTTGGCAGACGTGCGAGCGGCTGATGTCGCACGCTTCGAATCTTTCGGATGTACCACATGGCTATTCGTACGGGATCGACGAACGCGTTTGTCCACGGGTAAAAGCGCAGGAGAATTGGTGCCACTGGGAGCGCTGTCCACACCGCTATCCCTGGCATCGTCTGCTTTGGCAGGACTCGCGACAGAATGTGCTCTAGCGGCCGCTGATCTATTTTCAACGATGGGGTCCATATCTTGTGCCTGCGGACCCAGGATGAACTTGACGGGGTGCGCTTCTTGGTTGTCGTCCTCATCGTTAACGTCTTGCCAGTTGGCCTTCTCGGCGACCCACCATTCGACGACGCGTGACAAGGATGCAATGTGCAGCAAAAGTTCAACATACCAGTTCCTGCCTGGCCAATCTGGATGATCATCCCAGTTTCGCCCGACGGCTTGGACATTAGCGATGATCTCAGAGCACATGCCAGACCGCTGGGTCAGGACACTGATGGGCGTGTCGATAACCTCCACCGCAAGAGTCACGATGTCCTGCAGCGCAGGGATGTACGGCGCTTGCGACAAATCTTCTGCTGGCAATAGACGTGATCGTCGTGCGGGTGACAAGTTCGGCGAGTCCGCGAGGGGTACTGCTCCTGAGAGGAAAGCAGGCATTGGTGACTGCGACCTTGACGTGGACCTTGACGTTGAGTTAGATGAGGAGTGGTTGTATCGCGCATGTGCACTGCGCAACGAGCGAAGACCAGGATGACGATGCAAAACGCCTTGCGATGAATATGACTTGACAGCATCAGCCGCACGCTGCGGCGGAGCAGCAAGTCGATACTCAGCGAGCTCCACCGAGGGCCGTGTCTGAGTCTCGGACGGCGTCAATCCAATTGCTGCAATTGATCCGGAAAGGAATGTTGTCAGCTGCCGGTTCCGCCAATGCTTATTTTCAACCAGCTCACCGTGAGCCGTCTCGTCTGGGTCAAAGTTCGTATCATCAATCGCACTTGAGTGCTGCGGCTCTGCAATACTCTGTCGTGATGGAGTTGCTTGCACTGGCGCTTGAGAGTACGACGCTGCATTGTTTGGCTCTTCTACGCCTGATTCGAGCCCTAGGCCGCCCTGAGACTCGGCCTCGTCGTTTCTGGCTTCTTGCAGCTCCTCCTCCACGAGGCGATTGATCGCAGCCACGATTTTGCGGAGTTCATTGTCACAAGTCTGCTTTGACAAAGCAAGGCGTTGACGGATCTGCTGACGCATGTAGTTGATGGTGAAGTCTTTCGAGTGCGACATTGTCGGAGGCGTCTCCACAGAATGACGAGCTTTGCCGGCCGAGTCTCTGTGGCTGGTAAGCGCAATCTCAAACTGCGAGCGCTCACTGGAAGAGGCTGAGGTCGGTGTCGGGCGTCCCCACGCCTGTGACAACTTTCTGGTACCTCGAGGCGAATCAGGCGGCGAGTCACTTCCTGAGCGCTGCCCGTTCGAGGATCTCGGCTGATCCGAACGGAAGGCTGCAGACGTGAATGTGCTCAGGTTTTTGTCGAGCTTAAGGGTCAGTGGAGGCTGCTTCTTGCGTATATTATCCCTACTACCCTCCTTCCCTGTCGTGTCTTCGCTCCCTGGCGCAGACGAAAGAGATGGGGAAGATGCTGACGCTTCTCGCGAAGCAAGCACAAGGGGCGCAGCAGAAGCTGCGTCCGTCTTCGCTGGCTTCTCAAAAGCGTCACTCCTGCTCTTAAGGGTGTGCGCAGAAGTTTGCGAGCGCAGCGTACGCCCTGATGTTTCAGCCTCAAGGGGCTTGTTGCTGCTCGACGCCCTGGCGTGCTGACCGAATCCGCCAGATGCAGCAGCGAAGCCGGACTCAGGCTTGTCTTTGGCAAGCATGCGTCGATGCCCTTTGCCTGAGGGCGGAGAGGGAATAGCGGTGGGATGCTGGCGCGGAATATCTTCCGGACCATGGGCGCTGAATCCTGATTTGACGGCGGACCACCATGCCTCAATTTTGCCTCCAAGATTCTTGCGCTTCTTCCCACTGGCGAGCATGTTTCCTGTCGGCTTCTCGCTGTACGTTCGTACCATGGATAGCGAGGAGGATAGAGACCTCTGCTTGGACGTCCAAGAATCAGACGCTGCAGACGGGCGGGGGGACAAGCCAGCGAGCGAAGTAGACCTAGATTCCGTGCTGGTGCTGCTCAGCGCTGCGCTCCTTGGTGCTTCCGATGGCCGCCGCGGAGTACCACCTTCTCCGAGTAATTGGCTTTGACTTTGACTCTTGGACAATCTCGGCTCCAGTGGAGACCGTGGTCTTAGGTGAGCATTTGGTGGAAGCGATAAATAAGCTGATCCGGAGGAAGGCATGTCCTCGCTTTTGCCCACTGTGGCACTTGGAGCTGCTTTTTTCATCTCCTCTTCCTGTTCGGTCCGCATCTTGGTCTCCTTCATCCTTTGGTATTCGTCAAGCCAGTCTACCCACTCAATCTCTCCGCGCTCGAACGACGAAGCCTTCTCATCCGGTTCGAACCCGCTCGTTGCCACGTCCAGAATCTTCTCTCGCTTTCGAAGCAGCTCTGCGCTCGTGAGCGAGGTCCGTTTAGGAGACACCCGTCCACTGGTGCTACCTTCCATTTGTGGCAACGCGCCCAGTGCAGGAGATCCTGCCTTTGGTATCATGCTGCTGCTCTTCCACTTTTGCATCTTGGCATTCCGGCTCGCGACGATGATCTTCGCATACTCATCGGTCGCAGTGTTGCTGCAAGCAAGTGGATCCCACTGGTCCAGGAGGTTTGGCCGAAGCTTGACTTCTTGAGAGCTCGCGATCCATGGAGCCGGCCGAGTCGAATTTCCGTCATCTGCACAGAACAACGCGTGTCAGCCAAAAGATGCTTCACGCCAAGTATGTGGTTAAGCCTGGACTTACCGAAAGCATTTCGCCAAGGAGCGATGGCATCGCTCCCACTACTCTGTCGCGAAGACACGAACTGCCGCAAGGACACATTCGGACTGCTCGGCAGCGAGAACAGGGGCGCAAGGGATGCGCTGGACCTCTTGCGGTTCGTCGTTCTAACAGCTGCGCCGGGTGGGCTGTCCATTAAGCCTATTTGCGGACGCGACATCGACGTTGATAGCATCGTCGCATTAGGAGAAACAGACGAAGAGAGCGACGCATGCGGCGCCGACGGCAAAGCTGAGTATCTGCGACGGGGAATGGATATGTAGAGTGGGTCTCGAGAGTCAACTCTGTTCGTGGACTGATCAGAGCTGTACTCATTTTCAGGCGATGGCGGAGAGCCTTTATTGTTCTTGATGTGCACAGGGCTCGGACTTCGCGTTGCCAGCGGGGTCTGCGGCGACCATGGCGAGGACGCGGACCCGGATGGGCTATGCGATTGAAGACCGCCCGCGCCCATGTTTCCGATTCCCAAACCAAGGCTCCGGCCGGTGGCCGTCGACGTTGAAGTCGCTCCGCCAGCGGTATGTTGCGATTTCTGCAAGCGTGGCGACGGCGGCAGGAACAGATCACCAGCAAGCCTGACGGACGTAGGCACTCGTTGCAGTCGAATCGCATCTGCCAGCGGGTTGCCTCCGCTTCTCGGCATGCTACCACCCAACCTGCTGCTGCTGCTGGCGCTAGCCGAAGTACCAAACTGAGCCGCGGCAGCGGTCTTTGGACTAGCCAGTCCGACCGTCTGACTACGTGCCCTCAAGCGTTTGTAGCCTTCAGGACCGCCGATCGGTGGACTAGGCGCAAGGCCACTGGCTTCTGCCTGCTTATCCGCTTCGCTAGCGGAGGAAATATCGTCCATGGCGGGGTAGCTGTTGGCCAGGGCTCGCGTGTCCGGCAAGATGGAGAGTAGGTCGGATCGTTTCCTATTGAGGATCATTCCGCTCGAAACCGAGTCGGACCGCGAGACGGACCGCGAGCCGGCCGTCAAGCTGCTCTGCTGCGAGCCAATGGACGTGGACGAGGTCGTCTTGGATCGATCCCGTTCGCTCTTGACGTATGGAGTCGTCGAAGGGTTCATCGAGCCTGCCGCGGCGAGGGACATGCCCGATGCAGCAGAGAGAGAGAGCAGACGCGGATGCTCGTTCACGGGCGTACCTGGGAAGCTACTGTCGTTTCGATTGATTGCCGCGACGAGGCTGGGGTCGACGCCGTCGGGCCCGCCGATCGGCGAGCCGACGTAGCCGCCGAGGAAGCTCTTGCTGCTGGCGGGAGAGCTGCTCGAGGTATCGTTGCTGGTGTTGCTGTGCAGGCTGCCGCTGCTGGTGCCTTGCGCAGACCCCATGTCGGCGAGCAAAACACCGCCGAGGCTGCGAGCGCGTCGATGTGCATGTGCGGACGGCATGGCGGGAGCGGATGGTCTGCGCTTGCGCCTTCCACTTCCTGCGGGACCAAGCGAGCCCGAGGGCCCGACGCTGCGCCTCGCCATGAGGCCAAGCGTGGACCCGCTGTGCTCGCCGGCCAGTCCGCCCCCACCTCCTGCTCCGCTGCTGATGCTTCCGCCGCCCCAGCTGGTCGCGAGGGACGCCGCGCTGCCGCCGTAGGTTCCATGAGGCGGGGAGATGCTGTCCATCGAATCGGTCGACAGGACAGAGACGTTGGACGAGACGGATAGCGACGAGCCGTGGTGGCTGGCCCCTGCGGAGCCAGACGCAGGTCCGCGACCCGCGACTGCGATTGCGAGCGGCGCAGTCGGCAGCGAAGCATTCGAGCTAGGGCCCGTCACGCCTCGGACACGTGTACTTGTCGAGTTGGCGCGCTGTAAACTGCTGCCGGCGCCGGCGCGAAAAGCAAGAGGGGTCGGACTCTGCGTTCCCGAGCTGGCGAACGTGGGCGAGCCACCGTTTTCGCCGCGGGAGCGGGATGGTACGTCGACGCTTTTCCCGGCCCTCACGCTTCCGGCGGGTATGATGCTGAGCGCAGCAGACGCAGACGCCGACCGTTGCTGTTCGCGCGCTGCAAACTGCTGCTGCTGTTGGCCGACGTGCAGCGGCGGGGGGGCCATGCTGCCGAATGGGACGGGGTTCCCGCCGGATGCGATGCGCTCGCGCGGCAAGAATTTGATCTCAGACGCGGAGACGACGCGGCCATGTCGGTCCGACACGCTGCGCCTATCGCTGCTGCTTGTCGCAGAAGACGAGGAGCGGACGTGGCTGCTGTCTCCGGCCCCACCTTCGGGCGAGAAGTCACCGTCGGAGAGCGTGGTGCCTTGGCTCGTTGCGGAGGCAGTCCGCTTCGAAGACTGCCAGCGCTCCGGCTCTCTCTGGCTGCTCTTCGGCGCCGGACCCACGTCGTCAGCTCCAGCGTCGGCATTGGCATCGCCCTCATTGTCGGAGGTGGAGCCGCCAGCGCCGCTTGTCACCTGGAGCAAGATTTTGTTCTTTTGCTGCAAGTCGCCCCCCAGCTGGCCATGGCCATGTCCATGCCGGTGCTCGTGCGCCAGCTGCTCCTCAAAGTCCTCAAAATCCGGGTCGGGCAGCACGGCAGCATGCGCTAACGGGCTGCTGAAGCTGGGCGCCGTGTCGAACGGCGCGCGCCCGCCGGTGGCGCCGAGGCTGGCGCTGCCGATTCCCGGAAGCGTGAGCTTGAGCGCGTGCTGCATCGAGCTGGGGCTGGGGCTAGGGCTGAGGCTGAACGACGAAGAGCCGACGAGGTGTGGCGGCGGCGGCGGTGCGGAAGCGCCTGAGGACGCGGAGAGGCCCATCCCCATGCTAATACCGTCGCCCGCGGCGGTGGCGGCGCCCCCGCCGGCAAAAAGGATCGGTATCGCGCCCGCATGTGCGTACGAAGAAGGAGGCGGGGATGGAGACGGCGACGGCGAGGGGCGTCCGATCGCACCTGTGCGAGGCGCCGCATCGTACGCGGAGCGCAGCAGCAGCGCGGACGACGCAGGCGACAGGCGCTGCTGCTGCTGCTGTTGTTGTTGTTGTTGGTGGCGCTCGCGTGGCTTCTGCTGTTGTAGTGCGTCAGAGCCACGGTACTCGTAGCGCAAGGATGACGACGACGAGTTGGGCGAGACGTTGCGCATTCCAAGCGCTACGGCGCGAGGCGGCTGATGCTGCGATGCAAAGGGGGACGGAGTGCGCGGAAGTGTCATGCTGGCGGTCGTGGATGCTGATGACGATGATGATGGGGGGTGCAACGAGCTGACGCTAACGCTGCCGTCCGCAGTGAGGGTACGTGGCTTCGAAGCGGCTGCGGCAGCGGCGGCAGCGGAAGAGGAGGAGGAGGAAGGGGGGGAGGAAGAAGGAAGCGGCTTGACCGCCGTCGGCGGTGAATCGCTCTCGAGGTCAAAGATGCCGCCTATGGACGAGCTGCGGCGCGTGCGCGCGGAAGGAGATGCTGCTGCAAGGAGGAAGCGACCGACGACGAAGATGAGCGTGCACGCGAAGCGCATCAGTTTCCATAGCCAAGTGAAGAGTAACAATTTGCTTGTTGTGCTCACATTCTGTCGCAGCCACCGCACCGCACCGCGCAATCGGCAGCAATGACAACGATGACGGCGACGCTGCGCGGACTCGCCGCCCTGCTTGCTGTCGCTGCTGGGCGCCGTGGCCGCTCATCGGCGCGAGCGAGAGCGCCGCAGCGGCTCGGGACAGCAGGCCGTCGACTTTTTCATGCTCTGCATTCTCGTCGTCCCTCTCCTCCGGCACCTCTTCTTTGCACTTGCCCCCTACGCCCATACCGTCACCGATGCCGATGCCTTGCGCCGCGTGGAGCGCAGAATCTTGCAGGCTGCACGCGCCGCCGATGGAGCGCTCAATCTCTATCGCCTCGTGAGCATCCTCGTCCGCGTCTGCGTGCGCGTGCGCGCGTGCGCGGCTGAATGCGAGCGGAACGGCCGTCGCGGAGCTGCTGGCGGGCGTCAGCGGAGGGCGCTGCTGTTGCTCTCGTGCTGGCTCGCCGTCGCGGTCCGGCGGCTGGTCACCGTCACCACCAACTTCGGCCGCAGCGGCATAGGCAAGAACGCCGGTGGATCCTGCTGAAGTCATTCCTGCACTTGTTCCCGCGTCGGCTCCTGCACCTGCACCACCCAAAGCAGCTTCCCTGCCAGCGCCAGCGACAGCACTTGCCGCTGCAGCTGGCGGCACGTCCCTGCTCGCGCGCTCGGACGAGACGAGTGGCGCGACGCCCTTCCCCCTGCACGTGGCGGTCGCCGTGGTTGTTGTCGTCTTGGGGGGCGAAAGTTTGCGCTGGGACGGCATCAGGGACGGCGAGGCAGCTGACGACGCCGATGACGGTCTCGACGCGCACGCCGAGCCGGACGGGCTACGATTATGCGTTTGTTGCTGGTGCTGATTATGGCCTGGCATTGCACTGGACGATGATGCTGATGCCAATGCTGCTGCTGCTGGACCGGGCGCCGCTTTCACGAAGAACGACGAACCCTCCCCCTCCTTCCAAGCCTGCGGCGGCGACAGCTTGGGTGTCCCTGCAGCTGCAGCTGCTACGATGGCGGCGGCGCCGCTGCTGCCGCCGGCGCCCGTGTTGTGGGAGTCGGCCTGGAGATGCTGCTGCGTTGTATCGCGTGTGTGCCCAGCAGGAGCCTGCATTTCCCCCTGGGCTGTGCGGTCCTGCCCTCGAGTCTGCTACTGCTTGCTGGTGGCGGTAGTCCTGTCTGCGTTGCCGCAAGGCAGTGTGTGTGCGCGGGCAATGCAAACAGTGCAAGGTATATGGGTGCGTCAGAAACGTTGTCCTTCCCTGCGCTCACCGAATCTACGAAGTTATGGCGTGGCAGACGACGCAGAAAGCTGGCTACGCGACACAACATGTTCCAGTTAACAGCATCACGCTGCACTCACCACAACTCTCGTTTCGCCCGCCGCTCTTGACTTGTCTGCACAGTAGACTAGGCAGCAGGATAGGCAGTGTTTTCCACTGCACTGCACGGCTCGTCCGACTGCCGAAGCGGACGCCTGTGGTGTGTCTTGCGTTGTGAAAAGCGTCGAGGATGGTCACGGTGCCCTCATCTCAACCACCTGCGACGATGAAAGCAAGCTTGTGTGGCCAGCAGGGTGCCGTGTCTATTCGATACATAGTATTCCATAGTATTCGAGCATCTTTTTCTCTGACAATCACCCTCTCTCTCGCACTGTGGGAACGCGAGGCGCAGGGCCGCGAGGCGGGGCGGAGTGGGGAGCGGGGCGAGAGCATGTGTGTGCACGGGAGCGTGGCAGGACCAGGCACTGGACAAGCCAACTTTGTGCTTTAGTTGGACTGCAGGGGTTCCGGCCCACCCACCGCGTCAAGTCCATGGCGAGAGCTACGCTCGTCCCTCGGCACGACCCAGAGTGGGCGTACGTGGTCATGTCCTGCCGGGGTCTCGCGACTGGTTTGCAGAAGCAATTTGGCAAGCGAAAGTGCGTGTAGCAAATGTGGATAGGAGCAAACTTGGCCCCCCTCCCTCTTCCATTCTGTGGAGTGATTACATGCAATGCTCTGCTATCCCATTCCATTGGAGTGGGCGGGCACCGCCTTCATCCACGGCGCTGGACTGTGGTGGATCAGGCCCGAGAGGCCAAAGTCGTCCTGCTGTCCATGTTGACGAGTTCATGCGATAAGATGCTATCAAACAAGGACATGAGAAAAAGACCCGAAGCAAGAATACCCGCTCTCGCTCGATCGCTCCGAGCCCTTGTTGCCGCCGGCCGCATTATTTCTTTCTCTCTTTCCGCCTTTCTTTCTTTCTTGTCAAGGCCGCCGCTTGATCGCACGCTGCAGTTGGCACACCGCCCGCCATCCTTCTCCCTTTCTCTGCGCTTCTCGGCTTTGCGATTATCCTGCCAGGCATCACATACAAGAAAAGACACCGCCTCGTAAGCACAAACGCACGCACAGTTGCTCCCATCCGCCCCCTGCGCGTGTCCCATTGCCTCGCACAGCCCTGCTCGAGCGCGAGCGCTGCACGGCCCTTGCACACACACCCCACCCCCATCCCAGGCAACGTGCGGGGGCCAGGCCACAGCAACGCAGCAGCAATGGTAGCGCCCTTCTGCGCCAGTGGCGCAGCAGCCAGCCCTGCTGGCCGCGGCACGCTTGGCTGGCTGCTGTCGCTCTTCCTCGGCTTCCCTGCCGTGCTCGCCGCATCGTTCGCCTCGGCGCCCTTCCTGACGAGCGTCATTGCCGCGCCGCTGCTCGTCGTCCTGCTGTCTGTAAGTCCGAGCCGCTTGCGCCACTTGCGCCTCCCCTTGGTCGCATTCAGCTACAAGCTAGAGACAGCTAGTTAGCTAGCAGTACGCATGCATCCGCGCTGACGCCTGCCCCTCTCCGCGGCGTGAACGCTGCGTGCGCACCGCAGGCCTATCCGCTGCTCGTGGCACTCACGCCTGTCCGGCGCGAAACCTTCGCCTCGGAACGGTCCTTCACCAGCATTGATCCCCAGACGGGCGAGCAGTACACCGGAACGCTGCCCGACCTGCTGCATGACGCCGGCCGAGCCGCGCATGAAGCATTCGCTGCAGCAGAATGCAACACAGAGACCAAGACCGACGCCAACGCCAATGCTGAGGTCGAGCTGTCCGTCGTGGTGCCCGCATTCAACGAGACCGCGCGCATACAGGGCATGCTCGAAGATGCGCTTGCGTACCTCGATCCGTGCCCCTCCTTGCCATCAAATGCAGAGGAACCTGCCGCCTCCAACTGCCCCACGGCGCCTCCTCCCTACCCTCACCACCACCCCTCACCCTCACCACCTCTAGCAGCAGGAGCGCCGCCAACACCACCGGCGCCAATCAGATCCTACGAGATCATCATTGTCGATGATGGCTCGACGGACAGCACGGCCGCCGCCGTACTGCGCTACGTGCGCGAGAAGCGCAGCGCGCGGGGTGTCGTCCGCGTCATCCGCCTCGAGCGCAACCGGGGCAAAGGCGGCGCGGTGCGGCATGTGAGTCCGCACTACTTGCTCCCTCGCTTACCGTTCCCTTCCCTTCCCCTTTTTTCTTCTTGCGTTATCGCATTCACTGACACCATCACCACCCCTCGGCTCGACCTGCAGGGCGTGTTGCACGCGCGCGGCGCGCTGATCCTCTTCGCCGACGCCGACGGCGCCACGCGCTTCGCGGATCTCGGCCTGCTGTGTGGCGAGATGGCGCGCATTCGCACGCCCAGTGGGCACGGCATCGTCGTCGGCTCGCGCGCGCACCTCGTCGGGAGCGAGGCCGTTGTCAAGGTGCGTTGCGTTGTGTATATGCGCGTGCCTCGGGGTGTCCAGCTGCTCGAGGTGCAGCTGACCATTGTCTCGTCTCTGTCTGCTCGCAGCGATCATTCGTTCGCAACTTTCTCATGCATAGCTTCCACCTCTTCCTCTCGCTGCTCCTGCGCCCGCCGTCGCCGCATCAACTCCTGCATTACCTCCCCTTCTTCTCCTCCCCCTCTCCCTCTTCGTCTTTGCGCCCGCACCCATCAATATCTGCATTATCATCATTACCTGCCTCACCATCGACAGCAGCAGCGCCGACGACACGCCGCATACGCCTCCCCGCGCAGCCCGAGATCCGCGACACGCAGTGCGGCTTCAAGCTGTTTACCCGGGCGACAGCGCGCGTCGTCTTCCCGCTCGCGCACATCGAGCGTTGGATCTTCGACGTCGAGCTGCTCCTGCTCGCCGAGATGGCGAGCACGGCGACGCTGCGCGGCGACGTCCTGTGCACAGAGGGCTCCGTCCGGGCGGAGCGCCTGCGCCTGCGCAAGGTCGGGCAGCAGCAGGACGGCGAGAACGCTGATGTGGACGAGAATGATGTGCTACTGGACCTGCCCGTGCCGATCGCAGAGGTGCCGGTACACTGGGAGGAAGTGGGCGGAAGTAAGATCAACCTGTTGAAAGACTCTGTCGGCATGGCGCTGGACCTGATCGTCATCCGTGCGAACTATGCGCTCGGCCGCTGGAAGAGCCCCGGTCCTGTGCGGATACGCGCAGAATAAGCAGGCAATGACATCGTTGTAAAAACGCGTGCTTAGTGTGCGATGGACTCGCGGGTCCACCGTGCGGAACCGACGTGCCAGACCATCAAACACATTGCAAAATCTTAACCATGGAAAATGCATGTGGTGCTGAGATGAAGTAAGACACGTGTACATGATGAGTAAGTGCAAGCAAGCTGGAACGAATTGATGGGACCAGGGTGAGTGCGCTGTACTCAGGATATTATGTACTTCGGAAGGACCCTCTAACGAGTGAGGGCGGTGAGGTCAGCCGCCCGCAAGAAGCGTTAGGGGAAAGCAGAGCGTTGTGTCTGGTTGGAGTCTAGTTCTCCTCTTCCTCTTCCTCCGCGATCGTCTGCTCTCTAGGGCGGGCCTGCGCAGAGGCCGCTGCCGCAGGTGCCGGCTTGGTTGGGGAGCCGGGCAGGGCGTGCTCCTCGACGGCAAAGGTGCACAGGAAGGCAAAGAAGCCGGTGAGGAAAATGCCGATGAAGACGGTGTTAAGACTGGCACCGTACGCGTTGATCGCCTCCTCGCGCAGGCCTCTCGGGAGGGTGCGGATAGTGTTGACATCCTCGCGGATGCCACGGATGATCTTGCTGGGCAGGCCGGCGCGTGAGAGCGTTGACTGCAGGCGGAGCTGCAGAATGGCCTGGGACAGCGAGACTCCGGTGATGGAGCCGATGGCGCGGAACAGGTAAACCATGCCCGTCGCGGCGGACATGTCACGCGGGTCGATGGACGCGATGAGCGCCACGAGCGTAATGGTCAGGATGCCGCCGAAGCCGATGCCGCCGAACGGCATACTGGCCCAGTAGACAAACTCGCTAGTGTGCCCGCGGTGCCACAGCGTCGCCATCGCCATGGGACCCACGAAGCCGCACGCGGCGACGATGATCAGCATCGTTTTGTAGCGGCCGGTATGTGCCATGATGAGGCCCGAGCCAAGCGAGCAGGCCGACGCGAGCACTGAGTTGGGGATCAGGTGCAGGCCGGCGTACGACGTGGACGTCTGCTCGACGACGGCAAAGTAGCTCGGGATGGAGAAGAGCAGCGCGAACTGCGACATACTCGTAAACAGCGCCGTCAGGGCAACGAAGCCTGGTGTGCGGCGGAAGAGCACGCGGAGCGGCATGAGCGGCTCGCAAGCGACGTACTTCTCCACGAGGACGAATAGGACGGCGCCGCCGAGGCCGCCAAAGAGTGATCCGAGGACAAGCTTGTCGCTCCACTCGCGCTCATTGCCGCCGAGCGAGAGGGCGACGAGGATGAGGGTAACGGATGGGACGAGCGTGATGGCGCCCAGTGCGTCAATGCGCTTGATCTTCTCCATCATACTGCCCGGTCCAGCGGGAATGTCCACCTTCCAGAAGACGACGGCAAAGTGGACGACACAGAGCGGGACTTGGATGAGGAAGGCCCACCGCCAGCCGAGTCCACCGTCCGCAAGCATACCTCCAAGCGGCCCACCGAGCGCAGCGCCTGTCGCAAAGACGAGGTTCCCCAACCCTTGCCATGTGCCGCGAGACTTGAGCGGTACAAGGTCGGACGTGACGATGGTCGACATGGTGGTCAGGCCGCCTCCGCCGATACCGGCGATGGCGCGGGCGGCACACAGCTGCCAGAACGTCTGTGAGAGACCGCAGAGGAGCGAGCCGATCAGGAAGACGGCCGATGCAAAGAGCGTCGCAGGCTTGCGGCCGAGCAGGTCGGATGCCTTTCCGTACAATGGCTGGAAGCCCGTCTGGGAGAGGAGGTAGCTGGTACCGAGCCAGCCGATCTCCTTGCTCACGCGGAACTCGGAGCCGACGGTGGAGAGGATAGTAGCGACGATGGTGCCGTCGAGGGCTGCGAGGAATGTGCCGATCCACATGGCGCTCTGCGCGAGCAAGCATGATTCAGCAGGCTCGTCCGATGGCTTGCGAATGGAACCTTACGTGCGCAACGCGGACTCGACTCACCATAATGACAATGACATCGCTCCTTATGGCTGGCTGCGCTGCATCGGGCGCCGTGCCATCTGCGACTGCAATGCCGGATGCATTGATGGCCGAGCCGGCGATGAGTGAGTGGTTGATGCTGAACTGGGACTGGTCGCAAGGTGGCGCAAAGGCGGACGAGTTGGGGTCGACGCCGTGCGAAGCATCGCGGATGGCGGCGAACGCGCTCTCCTGCGCGACGGCCTCTTCGTCGAGCAGCGCATCCTCTGCGTCGAACGCCACGGCGCCGTCGCCATCCTCGATCGAGTCGTAGCCAGCCGGCCGTGTCGAAGAGAGCGCAGAGGGGCGGTTGGGGCTTGTGGATGCGGCCGCGGCCGAGGAAAGGAGCGGCTCGCGCTCGGACGCACCGTTGGACGACATGGTATCTAGTTGCAGCCAAGCCAAGCAGCAGGAGCAGGAGTAATAGCCGGGACGGGGTTCTATTGCACTCTGGCCTGAATGATCGGTCCCGACGATGAGAGGCGTGGTAAAGAAAAGCGGATCGGCGCCTCTTTATCTGTTTGTGCGAACACCAACACCCGCTTGTGGAGAGTATGTGGTACACTTCGCGAAGAAAAAAAGCCGACAACCCACATCACATCCTACCTGGCAGAGTGATGTGTTCCGAATTCCGAATTCCGAGTCCCTCGACCTTTCCCTTCCACTAGCGCGATTTCCTCCCACCAATTGAGATTTTAGATCATTCAAGCTGGAGGCATCCTGCTCTCCCAGCTCCGAATCCTCGCCGAGGCCCTCACCGTCTCTTAATGTGGGATTACGAAACGCTGAAGCACGTTGTCACGTAGCAATCACTGGTCGACTGCGAGTCTCGAAGCGCTCCGGCCGGCCGGCCAACCTCATGATTGCCGGCGGGTAAGCACTGCGGAGGCAAACCGCAACGACGCGAAGGCGGAACCGCGGGAGGTTCGATGGCGTTCGTCTTTGCCTTCGGAATGTTTCCTTGTAGCCTTGACAAGGCCAATCCGCTGTCAGATCCATTCCAATTCAATATTCGGCACACCACCAGATTCATTTCATCAGATCTCACCCACACTGTCGCGGTAACCCTGATGATGGAGGGGGGTGGGATATATTCGTTGAGGAACGGAGAGTACAACGCTTGGAGTCTATCTAAACATATAGCATGGAAACACATGGGCATGGGTTGAACTATGCCGAGGGGAATGGGTTAAGATGGCGGCCAGCAACGATAAGAAGAAATGCTGACTGCCAAGAACTGAACAAGGGGGAGCGGCGGTCCGAAACGCAAACAGGCGAATCACGGACCGGAGGACCAGCGGCCAGGGGCACGGTGTTGCTTATCCAACGCCGTCGCAACCAACCATGCCGCGCTTCATGCTCCTCTTTTCTTCCTGGTTCTGGTCCTTGTTGCCCACGGAGGTGCTGTATGCGCGCTGCTGGCCAGCATCCACACTGTTGACAGCCTGCTTGGGAGTAGGAGGCGGCATGACCATGCCGCGCATGCTCTCATCGATACCGGGGTTCTTGGCGGCCTTCTCCTGCATGAGCAGGGCGACTTCGCGCTCGAGCATGCGCCTCTGCGCCTCAGCGCGCTTGCCCGCCTCGCGCACCTTGTTTACGAGCACCTCAGCGCGCTGCGCTCCCGTGGCGCTGCTAGTGAGGCGCGCATGCGTGCGCAGCGCCTGCTCGTCGGCGGCACCCCACTCGGCGCAGCTGTCCTCCAGCACGCGCAGTACGGTCGCGAGGTTGTTCGGCAGGTAGCGGATGATGTTGCTCCCGCCCGTCGCGAGGCTGAAGTCAGTCTGCTTGATGATATAGTTGCGCGTGAAAAGCCAGTGCCGGTTCCGGAACTCCCGCACCTGGTCGACCATCAGGATGTACAGCGCCTTGAGCAGCGGCGACGCAGACGTCGACATGCAGAACGCGCGCACGCCCAGCATCGATGCTCGCGATTCAAGGTGTTCGAGGTACTCGCGCTGAGCTGTACGTAATAAACAAGAATCCCGACCGTTAGCTTTAGCTTGACTCAACAGTACGTTGGCCACCACACTGGCCATGCTCACTCTTAGGTCTGTAGGTTCTAAAGTCGCGAAGTGTCCTGGTCAGCTCATTGTCCGGGAGCTCCTTGGTGATTTCGAGCAAGTTGTCCGCCATTGGGATGATTGAGTCGTTGGCGCCACTCTGCGGACAAGTAGTAGCAAAGGAAAGGGGGTTGCAAAGCATCAGACACGTTTCGGAACCACACACAAGCAGCTCTAAAAGCCAAGCGCAAATAATGCCCACCTCGCCACGGAATTCCATCTGCTTGCTCTCTCCGCGTGGGCCGATGCCTTCGTACGTGACACCATCGGGGAACATGGCGTTGTGCTTCTGGCTGGGCCTACCAAGCGTGCCGTAGATAAACGAGCGGAACTTGAGGTAGTCGCTCGGGAGGGAGCGGCTCCACATGCTCTCCATGCTCTCCTGCACCTCCTCGAACGTTGAGAGCAGACGCATCATTGCGCTCTCCGCTGTGCCGACGTCTTGCTCCGCGACGGCGAGCAACATGCCCTCCGTCGCATTGACGAGGCGGCCCGAGTAGGCGAGCATCTCCTGCGTATGAGCGAAGCAGTCCAATGGTCAGAGTGTCAGCTGAACCCTAATGTGACATGGCGAAGAGATCACCGCTCCAGATGTAGATACGCACACAGTGGACAATGATGAAGCCCTTCTCGCTTCCCTGGGCATTCTCGAACGCACGGATGAGCTCGAGGTTTTCGAACGAGTAACGTCCGGGGCCTGTCTTGATGGCCAACTCGTCGCCGAAAGCGCCGTTGGCGCCCGCTTGCCTACTTTGCTTGGCCGCGATTTCGGCGGGGGTGGGCAAGGAGGGGTCATTGAGCCTGTAGTTGCTCAGCGCGTAGCTCGAGCTGTACTCCATGTACGGGAAGTGACCGAGCTCGTCGGCGAGCTCGCACATCGGTACGGCGATGGCGCGTGGCAGGACGGACCTGCCGGGCGCGTAAAGGCCAGTCGCGCGGAAGGACTGATCGACAGGTTCGAGCAGGTACGCGCTCGTCAGGAAGCACATGTCGCGGAAGAGTGCCGAGAGCAGGGGCATGCGGCCCGGCGCGTCCTTGGGCGAGGCGATCACTTCACGCACATGCTTGATCAGGCGCTCGCCGTGTGCGCCGTGAACGAGCTCGGCGTGGACGGCGGGGCCAAAGTCGCCCGTAGCGAGCAGGCCGCTCGGCTTGTCACCGTCGCGGTCGCCGGGCTGGATGATGGTCATGCGCTGGAGCAGGCTGTCGAGCGCGCCGAAGCGCTCCGGTAACACAGGCAGTGGGTCGCGGCGCGGGAGGAAGCCATGGGCGCGCGACAGGGTAAACGTAGGCAGCTGGTCGTGTGTCTCAGCCGGGTGGTCCTCGAGGAAGGTGACCTTCCCGGAAGGGTTGGCGACATTAGAGATGGTTGCGAGCGAACGCCTGGAAGTGACGTTGCAAGCGAGCTGTGAAAATGCAGCACGGCCGGGCGGGGCGTGATGCCTTGCGACGATCTTGCTGATCGCCATGTTCGATCGAGGATTGGGTTCTCCTTGGATTGGAGGGTGCGAGCTGTAGGGGTTCTGGACGATTCAGCGATGTGAGTGAGGGGTTAGTATTGGTTGGTTGGGTGGAAGGGTGAGAGAAGCATGAAGGTGCTCTTTATAACGGGGCCACAACACACACGCGCACACACATATGTGCCCTCTCTGTCCCTGTGACCTTCAAGGTGCTCAAGATAGACTCCAAAGATGCCCTCACACAAGGGCTCGCCTCACTGCAGTCAGCACGCTCTCCTATCCCGCATGCATGTCCTTCGGCTCTCTCTTATCGCACGACACTTGTGTTCCAGCATATGCAGCCGCCAGCCAGCGAGTGCAGCTGCCATGTCCAATTGAGTGCCAGAAACGCTGGGGAGAGCAGATCACGCGGTGTGGCCAAGGAGATAACTGCAAACGCTCTCCGACTAGTAAGCAACAACGACCAGTTCTGGGCAACGCCAGCCCAACACACACATCACAGTCTCCCCTACAGCCCGTGGCGCAGGCCACCACGACCATCCATGCTTTCGGCCTGGAGCGGCGGGGCAAGGAGAAGAAGTGGACCCTCGAGGTAATCACACCAGCAGCCGAGGTAAACGCCTTTTCTCCGAGGGGCAGGTCCTGGAGCCCCGTGGGAGCGCACTGTGCGGCTTTAGCAGCGATACGGCCCAAGAGGTGAGTGAACCCGCGGCACAGCCTCCCCACGCCCGCAAAGGCCGGATCGAACGGAACATGGCCCGGGCGGCAAGCCGAAGCAAAAGATTAAGGTCACGAGTGTGTCTCTTCAGAAACTAAAGTTGCTGGCTTTAACACTCCATCTCAAGCAGAAGGAAGATTCATGTAAGGCAAGCGAAGTCAACATGAACTTCGCGGTGCTTTCATGCTTTCTGCATGACGAGAGAGAGCCGTCACATGTGCATCACGAATCCCGCTGTTGACTTGATGAATAGTGCCACGCAAAGCCGCTGGTGCTTTCCGCCACATCGGCAACGTGCGCTCTCTTAGGACTTGCATGACGCATCTAAATATTCAAATTGAGGCAACAGATCTACCTTGCACCTTCCCCAGCACGCTTAGAAAAGCGAAGTAGATGTCCATGTACCACAAGTGCGAAACGGAAGGCGAAAAATACATAATATAAAAGTAGAGAATCCTCGGCACTCACCGCTGCTAGCTACATACCTCGACGTGCGTCAGAGCCATGGAGGTCCCGTCGCCCTCCCGGCCATTCCGTAGGACGCTAGCGACGAGCAGCGTGGCTTGCATGTCCGCCGCAGACGGTTAGAGGATCTTGGGACTGTGCCGCCCTTGCTGGATGCTATTGCCGTGCGCAGTGCCGAGGCACGATAGCATGCCCAACATCACACCGCCGCTGAAGAAGCCGCCAGTGAGGTCGAGCGCGAAGAGTAGCGAAGCTAGGTAATGGCTCGTACCTTCTAGGCTGCATCGCTGTCCGTTAATTATGACACTGCTAGCTACTTGGCACTGGGACGCTGCCGTGCGTGAGCATCCGGCGTACCTGGTCGTACGTCACATGGCTTAAGATCAACGACGCTGGGCAGCCTGGAAGATGTGTGCCGTGTCGTCGTCAGTGACAAAATCTACTTACGTCCAATGAAAGCCGGGCGTCGCACCCCACCCAGCGAAGCAGAGCAGCGCACGAAGAACTGAACAAGCGCATCCACATTGCTGATCCCGTCGAACGCCAGTACGCCTTCCCGATCAGCAAAAAGCGCTTGCATTCCATCAGCCTTGCTCTACCTGCATGCGTGGTGACCTATTCGACTCGTTCGGGGTGGCAGCGCCGTGCATGGTACCGGTGGTTCAGACAGAAGCGGAGATGCAGTAATAAAGCGAAGCTGTCTCAAGCAAGCCGGCCTTGATATGCTCCCACTCGTTGGATAGCTGGCTCTCTATTTTGAGGCGATCAGACTCGTTGACGCGCTTCACGTGAATTTCGAAACAGGCGGATCTGCCCCACGAGAACCCATCACGACACGGTCAAGGGTCAGTAACCCCAGTCAGAAAGACTGTCTGCGCTTTCCAGGCCAAACTCACACTGGTCGGTGGTCCGACACAGTAGTCTCGCATCGTCGATAGTCCAGGCACATCACCTTGTTTGTGCCTCGGTCGTGCCACAAGATTCGATCGCACCAAGCAGGCGATCTTTTCTTCTCCGACGTGTCCCACTGGTTCGTGTGCCGATCGAACTTGTATGTGGGTATGAAAATGATCGGAGCCTCGTTGAACGTCTTGAGACGGAACCGCGGATTCTCGTTCATCTCGCGTCGCAACTGATCTGCGTCAAGCAACGGCTGCAGGTCTCCGTTGGAAAGGTGTTTCAGACATCGCTCCCGTTTCATATCGATTCGATCTGCAGACGGGCATCGTCAATCACTTGCTCAACCACACGCCAGGTTGTAGCCCGTTACTCACAGTTCAAATCTCCGGACCAAAAGACGGCTTCATGGTCCAGGATCATCTCTCCATTTCCACCGCCAACATAGGCCATCAGGGCAGCAGCCTTGGTCGCCATGCCAGCTTCGAGAACGCTAGCATTCTCAATGATATGAAGCACATTCTCATTGCGCCGCTGCACATGGCGCTGGCCGGCGGCGAGATGACAGTTGACGAAGCACATGCTCGTGTCATCGACGACCAGTCGCGCGACAATCGCACCCTTGTTCCCGTATCGACCACCCATGCCGGTCTTGACAATTCCGAGCGCACAATCGCGTAGCGACCCAGTTTCAGCCGTCCGGACGAAGATGCATGTCATCAGCCCAACAAGCATCTCTGAATGGATCAACGTATAGGGCTCATCCGCATGGAGCGCAAGCCGGACGGCTGACACAAGCTTGTCCTCCCATTTGCGATACTGCGAAGAAATGCGGTCTCCAAGCTCATGTCCGACCTTTTTCTTGCCCAGCAGCAAGCTCTTGGCTGTCAAGCGCTTGTCCTCCAAATCGATAAGCTCCTGCAGGCCAAATATGATGATATCAGGACGCTCGCCACTACTCAAGAACCTTGGCAGGAATTCGAAATTTTCCTGGTCGGCATTGAGGTCCTCTGGCTCCGCTGCATCGATGTTCCACGTGAGCTGCAGTGTTCGGATGGGACGATGCGTGCAGAACTCTCGTTCGCGCTTGTTCAATTCCCCCTCGATCCAGTCTGTCGCAAGCAGACCATCCCATATCTGGACGTGTCCATCCTGGCCGCCACTGGCAACTTGCAGTCTCCCGATGTTGATTCCGAACGAGTCAACGCGCATGCCAATGACAGGCTCTGTATGCGCAGGCCATAATTTGAGGATTTTGAAGGGTCTCTCTGAGACATCGTAGACGATGATTTTGCCGGCTTTGTTGGACGCCCACAGAAAGTTGACAACACCGGCCAGCGATGTGATCCCATGTTGCGTGCACATCAGCACCGACTGGCATTGGAGCCGATCGCGTGACCAAATGGATATCTGGAGTGTTGAAAGTTCTGTCAGTAAAGGCAGCAGGTATTGAGGAGTCTAGGAATGAGCTCACATGTCCGCTTTCGTGTCCGAGATAGACCACATGGGGTTGCATTGGAATGATGGCACCGCTAGTGATGGATCCAACAGAGTCCAGCATCTCGGGTGGGATCGTAGCTGGTCGACTGAGCGCATTGAACGGTTTGTTGTCAGCAAAAGGGTTGTGAACAGTGATTGACGGGCCAGACCTGCGTCTTCCGAATGCCTCTTTGGCCTGGTGCTTGCGGTCGTGGGGAGGATCTGTAGCAACCCACAGCTGGTCGCCGAGAATCAGTGGGAGTGAAACTTTGTGGTCGAACGGGATGCGTTGCGTGAATGGTTGCATGTCCAGCGTGACGAGTGCAAGGACGCCTGCTCCATTCTTCCGCGGCATCCAGATGGACATCTTGCCCCCCTCGTCAATGATGATCATGCCGCTGCCGACGCGGACCATCTTAATGATCGCTTCTCCGTGCAAGTTGGTCCTCGATGCGACCTCCTTTCCTTCGCTTGTGTCCAACTCCCAGATGTGCCCATTTGCCATACCTATCCAAACGTAGCGACCGAGGTCCATGCTCGATTGCATCGGCCGGAATACCAGAGCGGTGACCTTTGCCCCACCTCCACCGATAGCAAAGATTTTCTCCGCCTCAGCACTGCCGCTATTTCCGGTGCTGTACACTTTGACTTTGCTCCCAGATGCAGTGACAATCACATGTCCGCAGACGGCAAAGTCATGGAAGTGGGCTTTGGCGGACGTCATCCACGGCAGCTCATACGTGGGAGGTCGACGATTCGCGTGCGAAGAGTCGGGTAAAAGCTCCGCTACTGTTGCTGACAACGCTTGTGTATCCACTTTGAGAGTGTTGCCTGCTGATGCTCGTCGTTCATGCCGACGATATGGACGGCGCAAGGAGGCACTGGTGCTAATCACGCGTTCGTTCAGCGACCCCAGCGCGGAATTGAGGTCGCTTGTCCCGAAAGGGGACTCTGAATCAGTCGGGAGCCCCAGACCGAAAAGGTTGAATGGAGAAGAAGTATGCTGCGGCATCGAGTGGGCCTGTCGAACCGCTTCTTCGTCATATACATTTTCGTCTGATTCGCTGTCGTCCTCGTCCGAGGAAGCCGCGGCAGATAAGCTGGTCAGATCTGGACTGCCCGTACTTCCAGGTCCACTGGAGCTATACAAAGGTTCCGGTGACAGACGCTGGCGAGATGCTGTCGGAATTGATGACCGCGGAACTGGTAGTGTTTGCGTCCCAGGTACAATCGGGCTTTGTGACGTCTTCGCGCTTCGTTCTATGACCTGAGCCGGGCCGCTTTGCTGAGTGCTCGCGTTTGAGTACACCGGAGGCAGCATTGGGAGTGGTGAAATGGACCGATCGAAGGCAGCAAAAGCTGGCGAACCTGGTTGCTGTAGTCTCGATGCGGCCGAAGCGGGAGCTGCCGTTGCTTCTCTTACTGAACTTTGCAGCTGTCCTATGGAGGGCCCGTTCTGCTCGACAGGGCAAACACGACTCGGCTTGGGAGGAAGGGGAGGAGGCCGGCGAGTCACTGCGTTACCTTGCAGCGGCGGCAAGGCACTTAGGAGATCTTTTTTCACTTCGCAAGGCTCAGTCGTGGCCACCAGATCTTCCGAGCGCCAGGCTGCGGGATGATCTCGAGCAACAGAGCTAACAAGCGAGGCGCTTGATGTGCCGAGCCTACGTGGTGGCACGACTGGAAGCCCGTGAACTGGCTTGAACATGCCACCGGAGTCGACATGATTTTCGGCACGAGCTCTTTGTGCTGCGTCTACCAGCCGTTGTTCGGTTACGTTGGCGGTCGTGCTGCCATTGCTTACGATTGTAAGCGAGTGGGCAAACGCTGCATGTTCCCCTTCTTCGCGAGAATGGATTGAGGATGCAGGGGGAGCTGGGAGCGGTCGGGAAGGCGGATGCGCGACAGCGTCCCGCTGAGCCCGCTGAAAGTGCATATTGCTAACCCCTGCACCTTTCCTCGAGCCCGGCGCAGAGCGTACGTCGCCGTCCGTGCTGTACGCCGAAAGCAATCACAATCGCAAACGACGTCACGCCCACGCTGAGTACTCCAATTGACCCGCCGCGCGAAAGGTAGGGGGAGGGGATGCCTCCTATCGTGGCGTTGTCGGCTGCAGAGCCTTCGCCAAGCTCTTAGACAGTGCTCACCCAATGGTCATGTTGCTGTGAGTACTGCATTAATCATCCGATCCATACCTATGCGCGCTTTGTACATGTAAATTCTACCGGCGCTTTGAAAGGTCGACATCCGACTGTGAACGCTGACCGCCAGTGACTTGACTCGTGGTGATTCTTGGCCCCAAGTCTGGCGAATAGATAAAGTTGAGAGAGATCTAGGCACGAGCGGAGCAGTGCCAGTTCTTTCTTTTAGTGAAGCTGCTGGCGGCCCATCGTCAACCCTAGAATGAAACTCTTGAAGCTCGCTGATATGAAATCCGTAACAGTTAGGGACATTTCGCGAAAAGAAAGAACTGTTAAAGTATGTGAAGGCAATCGTCGTTCTGATTTCTGGTAATCTGATTCCCCAAAGAGGGGGGATATGGCCTCGTTCCCCATAAGACATCTTGGAGCAAGCTCTGTGCATGTGCCATGCGCATACATTAAATAAAAGGCAGATATGAGGCGATGCCACAATTTGGACACCCACTTAACACCCACTGAGCGATGTTCCGGAAAGAAGAGCACCAGCCTATACCCCAAGGTCTAGATCCAACCCCTCCACAGCAGGCCCTCGTTGTAATCCTGATTTTGGGTATCCATGAATGCGGGCATGCTACTGCCCTTTGCTGCTTGGCGTCAGTTGCCCTTCGCCTTTGTGCTGAAGCTTAAAATGTATACGCCACTAGTTCATCCGTCGGACGAAGTCCAGCGGCGAATTGGTCACCCCGTCGTTCAAGTCGCCTTGCCAGCCCTGTGACGAGAAATTTAGAGGAGGACGAAGTCGCCGAAAGGCCTCCCTCAGCATGTTGACTATGGCTACCCAAAACTTAGTTCCCCATCGTCGGTTGTGGTACGATCGAGCCGGAAGGCTGCCGGGCCCGAACCCAAGCCAAGCCAAACACAGGTGTTCTCAGCGTCTGAAACATCGCAGCCGGGCATGTCGATGCTTTGTCCTAGTGAGCCTTGGTGAATGTAACGAAGGCAAATCCCACACAGCGGCGAAAGGGAGAGTAGAGCGGGATCTTGTAGGAAAACATGTTGAAAAGCGTCCACCCGAGACCGGAGGAGATTGTACGCCCGCCGATTCCCGACATGGATCTTATCAAGGCGGTCACGCTGCACTTCCTGCTGCTGGCTTTGACGGCGCTAGCTGGGATTTGAGTTCTCCACGTGGTGCAGCCGGCATGGAAAGCTCCTTTGCCCTCTTAATCGCGTCGCGTTTCTTGTAAGCGTCGAATCGCATGTTATAGAAGTCTCGATGGAGCGTGTACCGGTCATGTTTACCTTCTGTCTTGCCTGGCGCAGTGCCATATGTTGTCGTTGGCTTTGAATTCGCTGGGGCACTGAATGGACTATCTCCGGTTGCGGACGAATCGAGCAGGGACGACAAGCCGGAAAACCAGGACTGGTTCTTGTTCTTGTTCCTGTTTTTGTCTTTGTCTGCTTTGTCTCCTTCCCCTTTCTCTTTCCCCTCTTCGTCAATCTTGGATTTCGCAGCCTCTTCTCGCTTCTTCTGCCGTTCCTCGTACTCTAACTTAATCTTATTGATCTCCGCCTGGCTCACTTTCTCTGGCAATACTTGGGCGCAGGGCAAGCCGGCCAAAGCAACTGAATGATCAGCGATCTGCGAGGCAAAGTGCCGATCGGACAGGTGCGATTCGCAAACGTAGAAGAAGTCCTCCGCCGGCAATGACTGAGAGACGAGCACATGTGGCGAAGGGCGGTAGCATACAAGGCAGGGCTTCGCCGTGCCGGCCAATCGATGGATGTAGTGGTTGACGGGGCGGGGGGCAGTCATGACCGGCCGAGAAAGATAGACGTTATGCCCACCCGCGTGGCCGACTTCCTTGGGGCTGGCTCCGGATATTCCGACAAGCACAGTCTGTTACTGGACAAGGACCTTGCAACGGATGACGCCTAAGACATGAGATATCGGACGAACCAGATTGATGGTACAATTTCAATTGATAGGAGAAATTGATGATGCCCAATTGCTTATCAACAAGAGAGTGGTTCTGCAAGTAGTTGCGGCAGTCTTGATTTAGTCCCTCGCAAAATACATAGCACTGTCGCCATTTACGCAGCGATTTCAAATCTGATTTGTTGAAATCTCCCAAAGCACACTCGATAAATAAACAAATATGAACGCGAGCATTGGTCTTACTTCCATCACACGAATGCTTATGAACCATGGCTCTCGGAGAACTCGACGGTCACCTAGGATCTATCCGTCATCTTGCAAATCTCACCTCGATCTGAATGGAGCCAGAGCGTAGGGAAGCTGTATGCACAACGCGCCGTACCACCTGAAGAAACCTGCGCTGCAAACTTGGTCATGGTAGCCCAATCGTGCATGTACACCGAGTCCCAGCTTCGACAGTAGCTTCATCACATCTCATTACCAGGGTTCGACAAGGATGGCCACTCTACAACGTCACCGTTACCGCTGCCAATGCTGGTGATGCTGGTGCAGCTGATGTTCTTTCATTTGACTTAAATCCCCTTTGAGAACACTACGCTACATTACGAGCCATCACGGTCGATATCAATTGAACTTCAAGACACTTTTCGCAGATGCATGGACAAAGCCGAGGGCTGCTATTGCATGTATCATAACATGCTTTCCCTCCACACACTGCGATTTATCGGTTACAAATGGCGAATTTCATCATTCACAGACATGGACTTGGGGAGAGAGATACAAAGTGCTCATCAATGATGTTCATTCAGCTTCGGTGCCGGAGTGAGGGTGCTCGCCCCCTCGATTTTGTTTCGACAAGATATCAAAGCCGGGCGGGTCAGCCACATGCTCTTTGTTGTATACCTGCTCAGTCCTAAAAACACAGACCAATGCCTTCGTCCGACGCTCATCTCAACGCCTGGTACCTCGTGGACATCAGGTTCAGCGGTGCCAATATCATGTAACCAATTGAGCTATTCGAAGACATCATCGAATGCGGGTTATCAGATGGAAGATATTGTCTTAAAGGGAACATTCTGAGAGCTCCTTTCCCCCCGTCTCAAGCATCCCCCTTGGCATTAACGAGGTCGACAGCGAGTTTACAAGCGTCCAGAAGCTTTGGGTGCTGCAGTGTCAAATACGAGAGAACACAGCGTGGGCTAATTAGTACCGCATCTTGCCAACGGATTTTTATCACAGACACTTTGACGTAGGCGGTATCCAAATCCTCCTGGGTATTTATCTTTCGAACGCCCATCTGGCCCTTGCGCTTTGCAGCAGATATTGGGCATTTACATTTTCAAAGAAAAGGACGTCATCACACAGAAGCTGATGTTCTCGCTCTATTTGTGGGACAGCTCATGACCAAGGCCCATGCCCGTCGGCCACAACGCTTTCTACCCGTATGCGCCTGAAATGCTTGGACAGTGCACCATGCTATAATCGAATATGACCATCAAGTGTGGGGATCAGACCAAGCAACCTGCCAATCGTGAGCTCAGGAGCGAAGACGAGCGAATCTACTACTTCCAGCATGAGTTAGACTCTGTTGGCATAGGGAGGTAGCCCTTGAATGTAATGAGAACAGTAATCTCCAATTGTCATAGGATGGTCAACGAAACAGAGCAATGGTGAACCGATGACATACGAAAATGGTACATCAGAAAGAGGGCAAGCAGCTCAGTCATAATCAGGCGGGAGGTGACACAGCCTGACAGGTCGTATATGATGAGGTCATCGACGCAATGTTCCGCTTTTTCGACTCAGACTCATCATACCATCACTCAGTCGCCAACCGCGATCTAAATGCATCTCATGGCTCTTCGCTACATCCAACATTTCACATCTTGACTCTGCTCGCACTCAACCAACCCAAGCTGAAGATGAGTGCTGAGTAACGAGGTCTTCGCACGAAGCACACGCCCTGGTTTCCGACGAGTCATGTTCTATGCGCAGCCTTGGACTCTAACATTTTGAAACGCTTTGCTCAGCATGACTTTAAGCGTGTACACCATGCTTTCCGCGCTGCCAAGTCGGGGCTTCGGTCTCCTCCAACATATCCGTTCGCTCCAACAAATACAGCGGAAGAAATGTGTCTCCATTTCGCGTTGCCGCTTTTCCATCAGCTGTCGCGCGATCGTCTCTGCCTCTTCAATGCGGCAACGGCCAGGCGGCTTGACAAACGAGTCGGCGAACAGCAGCAGCATGTACGTTTGTGTGCCACATCGCGGCGTGCTTTCAATGAGAGGCCGGGATACTTTCAAGCTACTGCAAGGTCTCTTCTCGAACGACGTGACCAAGCTGGAACGGCGCCTGAAGCAACAACAGGCGTGGGGCGAGGTACACGACGCCTTGTATGCTGCGCTCATGACGCCGCAAGGACGCATGGTCGCCGACGTCTTCTTGCATCTGCCGGCTGGATCTGCTGACGACGACCCAGAAGTTTTGGTAGAGCATGATACGCGCATCGGCCCTCAGATCCTCAGCTTCATCAAGAAATATAAGCTGCGGAGCAAAGTCAAGATCGCAGACGTCACCGACGAATGGCAAGTGGGCCAATTGCTTTCGCCGGCACTGGGTCCGCACAGATTAGCATCGGAGGCCAATGCACTTATACTCAGGGACAACCGAGCGCCAAAAATGGGCTTTCGTGTGCTTTCTCGCAAATGCACAAAGCTTACCTTCGAGCCATCAGATCGGCACGGAGAAGCGTATACCATCCATCGGATCTTGCAGGGAGTGCCAGAAGGCTCGCAAGACATCCTCTTCGAGCACGCCGTACCGTTAGAGGTCAACCTAGACTACATGGGCGGGGGTAAGCTGCAATCTACGTTTTTGCGCGCCGCCTTTAAACTGAGAAGATGACGCGACCGTTTTCTTGTACTTCCAGTCGACTTTCGCAAGGGTTGCTACGTTGGACAAGAGCTGACGGCGAGGACGCATCATACTGGCGTTGTCCGGAAACGCTTCCTGCCCATCTCGCTGTATGACCCGTCCGAGAAGTGAGTTGACCTCAGCCACGTACCGACAAGGAAATCCGCTAACAGCCCTTACCCCCAATGCACTGCCTAGACCGCCGATAGCTCTGCAAGTGAGCAGAGATTTCGACCGTGCTCTGCCAAAGCCAGGTTCGGAAGTACGTTCGTCGCCTGCTGCGTCCGCTGTGTCACCTACATCATCACATGCCGAAGGAGATTCCACGCCCGCAGGTTCCAGCCGCGGTAGATCGGCTGGGAAGCTCTACTCGGGCGTGCACAACATTGGCCTCGCGTGCTTGCGGCTCGAGCAAGTCGAGCGATGGGTCGGGCCCTCTCGCGCTGGTAACGCACAGGGCGCGCAGCGACATGAAGGACAGGACGCAGATGTGCACAAGGAAGGCGGGTTGCACATGACGGTCCAGACACCTGATGGGAGTGTGCTCGCGGTCAAGCCTTGGATCCCTACTTGGTGGAATACGAGGGATGGGCACAGGGAGTCAGCGCAGCACTGAAAGCTGACCGCTGACCATTGAATGCTGGAATTGCTCTTTGGAGAGAGAAGTATATATACATGCCCCGAAAGCGATGCACCCAGCACGATTCCAGCGTGCTCTACCCCTTTCTCTTTGCATTGTTCTCCCTCGTGCCTCCTAGGGCATGTGAGCCTTTCAACAACAGCCTTGCGTCACCACTCATTTTGGACGGCTCCGAGCTCGCCTGGGAAGCTGAATCGCGTCACACAGGATTTCCCCTATACCTCATCGATTCAAAACGCATCTATTCAATCCTTGGAAGTCGGGCTTGCTAACACATTGCAGCTTGACGAATGTTTCGACATGTCTCAATATAGACCGGACGATCACAGTACTTCAACAAGCGTCCAGTTTTATGCCATGGCTTCATCGAGCTTTTTGTCAAAATCCAAGGCAATCCATATTTCCTTTACTTTTCTTTTCTTCAATCTCTCGATTTGTTGGCACAGTTTTGCTGGCTGCTGAAATCTGGTTTCTTTTGCCTTCCCCAATTTCCATGATCTTCAATTCTACATCTGTGCAATGCGCGTGATGCGGTGAACTGTAGGCAGCCAAGTATTACTGACTCTACCAAGCCCTTCGGTCCGCTGCGATGCCAGCCCAACGCTTGGCATCTCTCGCTTCGGATGAGTTCTTTCATTTTGCACCCACCCAGCCACACAGCTTCGGTGACCAGGGGTCGGCCCAACTCCCGCAGCTCCCTCTGAGCCGAGGGTCTGTCAGACTTGTGTGGAATACGTTCGCCGGCTTAATCGAAGATATGGAAGGTAGCAAAGGAACCATGCGCGGAGATGGAAACGAGCGCGGCGGGACTCCACAACACGCGGAAGCTAGTTCCCGCCAACATTATTTAATTAGACGCCATTTGCATCCGCATTGGGATGGCATCTGCATTTCAGGTTAAGCTTGTAGCAGCTGTCTCTGCTACATTGTGCCGATAGTAGACGAGGCTATCCATCCCTTGGATTATTCCCCACAATCTTCTCCTCATTCGCTGGTGGTCTGATGAGCCCCAGCTCGGCGCATTGAGAACCTGGACAGACGCTTCCAAGCGATTTTCAGGCAGACAGGCAAAGTGGAGTCGCCTTCAGCAACCCTGTCCCCGGCGCAACTGACGCTGTCATTGCCGCTGCCTTCGCGGCCACGCAAAGCCCTAAGCCTGACTTCTCTATCATCTTCGCCTTCGCCTTACCACTCGCACCCGCCATCTCCCCTCCTAAACCCCAGCGGCAGAGGTAGTAAGTTATCTCGAACGCCTTCGCCAGCGCTCGGAGCTATACCTAGGTCATCAGTCCCTGCCAACAAGGAAGGTAACAGCGACGTCAATCTATCATCGTATTCGCCCGCAGCATCATGGAACTCTGATCCACGTGCTGCTCGACAAACATTCACCACGCTGCAAGCTGATTCAGAGCTCAGGAGGCGGGGGACCCATGCATGTCGCGCTCTTCGACCCGGTAGTGATACCAACGCGGACATCAGCGAGCGATTATTGAGTGACGCGAGCAGGAGCGAGGATTCACCGACATCAGATCCTTTCGCTTTTGTGAAATTGCTTTCTACCACAGAACAGATAGCCGGCACAGTAACGAGCTCAGCAGTACCCGCAGGAGGGGGAACAACAGCAAAGGCACTAGCAACACCAGAGTCTTCCATCCTGGCAGAGACTCACGACAAAATGGCGCCTCAAAGCGTTCGCGACAGGAATGGCTACTTGCCACTCTCGTTAGGATTCACACCGGCTACAAGTCAAGGCGGTAGCTTTGCGCGCACCCTCTTCACAAGGCGGACACTATCATGCGTTCTCTTCGTTTTGGTTGTTTGCACCATCACACCAGTCTACCTCCTAAAGTCGCAATTGTTGGGCGAAGACAGGATGCGAAAGCTCGGACTGGAGGGTGAGTCCCAGTGCCTCAGTTGTCGCTGGCGTTCTCTTACTCCCTGTGCTGTCGCTGACACGCTTCATGTTTTGCAGAGTGGATACCGAGCTTCCATGCTCCGGAAAAAGCAGCACACGAAGCGCCACCACCCATGCCCGTCCCTAGCATAGGCTCCAGCATCTCTGCCAACATTCCACCCCTTTCTCACTTGAACTTCCCACCGCACTACTACGACAGCTTAGCTGATGTCGCGCAGCTCTATCCGAATGGCAATCCGCACGCGGGTATCATCCCTTCGGCCCTGCTCGCCATGATCGAAGTTGCACCAGCCTCACAACCTCCACCACGCCCGGCGCTGGCAGCTCGCGTACCCGAGGCTCTGCACGCGCCCCACAACTGGAGCGTGGAGAAGAACGGCTCGACGACGCGGTTCGAGGATACATTCAAGGCGAGCGAGCAGTCGCAGGCTCCGGACTTCCGCACGGGTACGCGCTACGCAGGGTGGCAGCCGCCCCTTGCCGATCTCAACGAGACGCGCCGCGTCCAGCCGCTGCCAAAAGTCCAATTTGCTTTCCCGGCGCCGGACAAGTTCTCTGGCAAGCAAGGCAGCCCGCAGAGGGATGCGCTGATCCGGCATAGGCAAAAGCTGGTGAAGAATGCTTTTGTAAGAAGCTGGGAGGGCTACAAAAAGTATGCGTGGGGTCACGACGAACTCAAGCCGCTTAGCAATGGATCATCTGATCCGTTCAACGGATGGGGCGCAACGATTGTTGATGCGCTCGATACGCTGCTCGTCATGGATCTACCCGCCGAGTACAACTACGCGAGACAGCACGTGCACGATATCGACTTCACCCTGATAAGCGGCGAACGCAGTGCGTATGGCAGCTCCGACGGGCGCATCCCTGTGTTTGAGACAGCCATTCGCTACCTCGGCGGCTTACTCTCCGCATACGACTTGTCCGGTGATGAGCTTATGCGTGACCGCGCCGAAGAGCTTGGCCAGCTGATCATGCCTGCTTTCAAGACGATGAGTGGCGTCCCCGTCGGCCGGCTCCGAATGGGAGACACCAACCCGGCCAGCTCGGACAGTGTCATCCTCTCCGAAGCGACGAGCCTGCTGCTTGAGTTCACGAGGCTCTGGCAGGCAACAGGGAATAGGACGTACTTTGATCAGGTACAGCGCACCACGGACTGGTTCAATCACAACATCACCAGTTCGGGTCGTCTCGGCACTCTCTTGCCAACGAACATCAGCCCCGACTCCAAGCACATGTACGGTCTTTACTCGTTCGGTGGCATGGCGGACTCGTACTACGAATATCTCATCAAGGAGTACCAGCTGCTCGGCGGCAGGGTGGACCAGTACAAGCACATGTACTCGCACGCGATCAGGGACGCCAAGAAGTTCCTTTACTCTGTTGTCGATTCGGTCCCGAACACGTTGCTGCTGCTCGTCGGCATTTCGACGGGGACGTCGTACACTGCCAAGCTGGAGCATCTTGCTTGCTTCAGCGGCGCAATGGTCGGCCTTGGCGCCAAGCTGCTGCCGGACCGAGCGGAGGACATCCATGACGCCACTCGCCTGACCGAGACGTGCTACTGGTCGTACAATTCGACGCTGACGGGCATCGGGCCGGAGGACATAACCTTCTACCAGACTGGAGACCCCGACCGCTTCGACGTCATGAGTGCAGCAACAAGCAACGGTGCGGACCGCCACGGCCGTGCGCGCGGGAACCCGCAGGTGGGCGTCAGGGGCGCCAACGGCGACTATCGCAACCGGCCAGAGACAATCGAGTCAGTCTTCTACATGTGGCGCATCACCGGCGATGAAGTGTGGCAGGAGCGCGGATGGCAGATGTTCGCCAGCTGGGTCACGCATTCGATGACCGAGAGCGGCTTCGCGGGCATCGTCGACGTCAATCGCGTACCCGTAACTAAGATGGACAACATGGAGAGCTTTGCGTTTGCAGAGACTTTCAAGTATTACTACCTGCTCTTTAGCCCGCCAGATCTCATCAGTCTGGATGTGAGTAGTCGGTGACAGTTTGCCGGTCGGCGTCGTCTTATCGGTGCTGTGCACTGATGGCTGCGTGCTGTTTTTGTTCGTCAGGACTATGTCTTTACCACCGAGGCGCACCCACTGCTGGTGCCGAAGAACGGACGTTGGACACAGCCTGGGCACGGCCCGAAGAAATTCTGGAAATACGACGAGGGTGCACAGAAACTTGCAGGCCTCGCCGCTGCTGCCAAAATGAGCACCGGTGGCGACGGCGCGAGCAGCCCGAAGATGCCGTACATTGGCGGCGAAGGCGGGACACGTATCGGCGCAATGACGAACGTGCAGAAGCACGCGCTGCTGCGCGCGCACCAAGCCGCGAGCGAGCTGCAGCTAGCGCGCTCGGTCTCGAACGCGCTGCATGAACTCGCGCTGCGCGAGCTTGCGCTGGAGCAAGTCATTGCGCAGAAGCGCGAAGCTGCCGCAGCTGGAGCGGAGGGGACAGCGGCGGAGGACAAAGTGGAGGAGATAGTGGCGGCGCTGCGCCGGGATCCGCAGGGATTCGAGGATGCGCTGCAAGGCGTCGTGATCAATGTCGCTGAGCCGCATGTGCGCCGCGCGCTGCGTGCTCTGCTCGATCGTCGCCAGCCTGCAGACACTGGCATGTTCGAGGAGGAAGTATACGAAGAGGACGAGGAAGAAGATGTGGAAGGAGAGAAGGACGCGTTACTCGATCGCGCGCTGCATGCTTATGCGCGGGCACATCGACAGCAGCAGGAAGCCAAAGAGACACTCGCCACTGCTACTGTAGGTGACGGCGGGGAGTTGAACACCAGTCCCTTGCTGCAGATGCCGTCTTCATCGTCTGCAAACGAAGAGTCAGGGCCTGAGCCGCGCGCGTTCGGAGGCGGCTTTGGAAGCCGTGGACTGCGCGCGTAAGCCTCCCTCCATCTTTTCCGCTTCGAGGCTGGTCAGCAGCTAAACGCTGAAGGAGAAAATGATTGGGAATGATTCCTTCATTCATTCGCTCGTTGCATTTTCATGTATCAGATCTGCTCGGCGAATGGGTAAGAGGGCGGGCGGCACGGATGGGCGCGGGCCACGTGCCTACAAATTGCCAAGGGACGGCATGCCATCGCGCTCGTGCTCATTAGCCAGCGGACATATTGGGCACTCGACCCTATTAGACATACTTCTCACATCTACGGCATACAATCAATTAATATACCGTCATTAATCCCAATCCCGTCAGAAGACGGCGAGCAACGTAGCTTCACACTTGACAGCACTTTGAGAATTCTACCGAGTTAGGGTTGTGTTCGCAAGCGATGTGCATATCGTGATGTACTCTCCTGCACCCGCAATGGCAGTAAAGTAAAAGGGCCCTGCAGGGTGCAAGGGGCATTGCACTGCAGCGCCGGTGGCTGGAGCACAAGTTCAGCGTGGAAACGCGATCTGGGCGCCCCAGGAGCCAATGTGCGAGTCGAATTCAAAGGAACGCGGGCTCTGCGCCACTTACCCCGCACAGCTGACCTGGTGGCTCACACCGCTTTCTGCCCGCTCACAACAGGAACGGGCAGTTGACACTGAGGAGGCCTGGACACAGTAGACATGCTGGGGTGCTCTCCCCAGCACATCTGTGGACACTCCACTCCATTCCTACTCTTGTTTTTTGGCGAGCACTTGGCGGGAGAATAATAGGGGTTTTTAGCGTGGATCCGTAGTGCGTGCCGTACGTAGTCTGTTCCTTTCCCCCACCATTACCGCGCACGATCTCAGCGTCGCGCCCCGATGGGAGCGCCAAATGAGGAACAGTCATTGCAAGGTGTGTGCACTAGCAATCACATTGTGTCGCATCAACACACACCCAACAAGCGACCCATTGGGAGCGTGCGGATAGGAAAGAAGGGTGGTATGAGCCTCGAATGCGTCTCTTCGTTGTTGCAGCGCCGCGCTATTGTGTGAAGGGAGGTTAAATTGAACAAGGTGTGGACAGGTGTGTGCCTGGACGCGTCTTCAGTGCTTTGGGGGTTTGCCCAACCTCGTTTTGGGAACGCAGCAAGTGCGATCCTGTAGAGATGTGAGTGAAGCTGCCTGATGAAGGCGACAAGGCGCTGTTCTGTCGGATCGGCGGATATATTGCGCAAAGATAGGCTGCTGCGAGGGCGGTCATGGATGGAGAGAGAGGGGTCTGTTCTTTGTTGCGGCTCTGACTTGGGTGTGCTAGGTGCAACAATAGGAGCGTCAGAGCCAATGTGTAGCACTGCTGTCGCTGGGACCCCGTAGCTTTTCCTTTGCCAAATTGCAGCAGGCATGCGCAACGCCGTCTGCCAGATCGGGGCATAGATGCGCACATGGCCCTCTGTTTGACGACGCTGATCACCATCCTGGCCATTATCTTCTCATTGCTCGTCTTATTCATTCATTCATCCCGTACCATCCCATCATCCTCCGCCTCCTTTTCTAATGCCTCCATCCCTTGCCTTCCACCCTCAGATCATCGCCTGATCCACCCCCTGCTCGCCTGCCCCCTACTTTGGAATAATAGCGCTGTGTCACGGTCATTACTAGTACGTCTTCCACTTAGTTCCGAGGACCGAATAGACACAAGACATCGGCCGGGCACGGAACTCCTGCACTGCATATGCATCCGCACATCTACTTGGTACCATCATCACGCAAGCCAGCTCTTACCTCGAAAGAAACAACAGCCAAAATGCGCACGCTCAGCGGCGCGCTCTTTCTCGCCCTGCTTGCCTCCACGGCGCTGGCCGGCCTGCAGAACCCTTCCGCGCCGGCACTGCAGACGCTGGCGGACCTGACGCGACCTGACGGGCAGAAGCACCTCGCTGCTGACTACATTCCGTCGAGCGCGACGTACAGCGAGCCGGTCGACAAGTCTGGCGGCGGCGTCGCGTGGCGCGTGCAAAAGGACCAGGACCAGCACAAGTCCAGCGTCGCGCACCTCATCAACGGCCTCGCCAACAACCTACCCTTCAGCCTGCTGCCTGTCTCCCAGCAGCAGGCAAAGCCGGCCGCCAAGGCTGCTGCTGGGAGCGAAAGCAGTAGCGTTAGGCCAGCATCAGACTCTATCAGTTTCGTGAAGCAGAACGTTGCTTCGGCTTTTAGCCCCATCAACCCGCCTAGCATCCCGCTCGCAGTCCGCAGCCCTTGTGAGTTGCTGTTCTCCTGCTTGCGTTTGGAGAACAGGCCCTGATCAAGCATTTGCGGACCGTGATCATGCTCCTTTCGATACGGGCAGACTTGAGCACCTGGCTGCCATCCGGCTCTTTCTCCTCGGCTACACCGCCAAATCACCAGGGCAACGGAGGCTATCTGTACGGTCAATACCCCGCCTTCTGGACCTCGTCCTACGGTGCGGATGGCGAGTTTCGTCTCGGGTGGACCGGCTACATCCGCATTAATGGCAAGACGTACCAGTGGATGGGAGACGGCTTCGGCACGCTCGTCCCCGATGGACCGAATGCGCAACAGCTGAGCATGGAGTACACTGCCACGCGCTCCACGTTTGCCTTCAAAGCGGCCGGCGTCAAGTTCACTGTGACATTCATGACGCCCATCACGCCGAACGACTACCTGCGCCAGTCGCTGCCGCTCTCGTACATGCACTTCGAGCTAGACCCCAAGACGGCCAAGGGAAAGGACATCCAGATGTACACCGACATTGATGAGCGCTTCGTCACGGGCCACGACTACGACTACGAAAACTATCCGTACAATATGCAGTTTATTAACACCAACGGCACCAGCATGTACCTCATCCAGCGCAACAACCCGCAGGTGTACACCGAGTATCGCCAGCGCGCCGAGTGGGGCAGCGTCGCGTACGCTGTCAAAAACACGCCGGGCCTCAGCAGCAGGAACAACAACAACGTTGTCGCACAGAGCGAGTTCCTGCAGAAAGGCAATCTCACCTTCGACCATGGCCCTGTTGGCGGGCCGGACAACTCATTCGCCTTTTCGGTCAACTTCTCCGCGCCTGGCGCAAAGAACGATCTCGTCTTTGCTATTGGGCACCTGCGCACGCCGTATGTCAACTACATCAAGCCCGTCCCCGGCGCGCCGGGTAAGTCGTACCAGCAAGACCGGTACGGGTACTGGCAAACCAAGTACCCCAACTTTAACGACGCTGTCTCCTTCTTTGTCAACGACTTTGCCGGCGCGCTCGCTGGCGCCATGGAATTCGACAAGATGATCCGTACCGACAGCCAGAACGCCGCCGGTGGCGGCGCCGTCGGCGACAACTACGCCGCCATCACCGAGCTCTCCGTCCGCCAGGCAATGGCCACTATCGAGATCACCGTCTCTCAGGACGATACCGGCGCGTATAACAAGTCCGACACGCTCATCTTCCTCAAGGAGATATCGTCCAACGGTGACATGTCCACCGTCGACGTCATCTTTCCCCTGTTCCCGCTCCTCTCGTACCTCAACCCCAGCCTTCTGCGCGACCTTATGAAGCCTATCTTCGAGTACACCGAGTCCGGGCTGTACCCGAACAAGTGGTGTGTCCATGATCTGGGCGTTTACCCGAATGGTGCGTATACACGCACACAGGGCGCGGAGAGAGGCGTGCAACGTGCGCAATTTCTTCGGGGAAAACATCGCTGACGACCTTTCCCTTTCCTGTACGGCCTCGGCAGCATTTGGCCACAACGACGGCAACGACGAGCCGATGCAGGTAGAGGAGAGCGGCAACATGATCCTAATGACGCTTAACTGGGCCCAACTCGTCGGCAAGAAGGCCGCCGTCCCCTTTCTCAAGGCTCACTACAAGATCATGCAGCAGTGGGCCAGTTTCCTCATCTCCGATTCTCTTGTCCCTGCCGAGCAACTCTCCACGGACGACTTTGCTGGCACGCTCGCGAACCAGGTGCGTTGGTATCGCTACAGTCGTGTTCTCTCAATGTGCATGCGAGTTGACCGTACTTGCTCTGCCGACCTGCATGCCCACTTGCAGACGGACCTGGCCATCAAAGGAATCGAGGGCATCTCCGCGATGGGCTACATTGCCGACTTGATCGGACAGACAGATGACGCCAACAGCTACCACAACACGTCGCTTTCGTATGTCAAGCTATGGGCCAACTATTCGATCTCCCACGACGGCTCGCACCTCAAGCTCGCGTACCAGGCCGACAGCTCGTGGGGCACCTTGTACAACCTGTACTTCGACCGCTTGCTCAACCTGCGCCTCGTCCCCAAGAGTATCTACAACATTTTGGACAACTGGTACCCCACCGTCGCGGGCCAGTACGGCGTGCCACTCGACAGTCGGCACACGTGGGCCAAGACGGATTGGCAGATGTTCGCCGCAGCGACGGCGGCCAAGAAGAGCACGCGCGACCTGTTCATCAACAAACTGTACAAGTTCGTCTCCAACGGCCGCACCGACTCGCCCTTCACGGACCTGTTCGAGACGACGACGGGCGACACACCTAAGGGCCGGCCGAACGACAATGACCACTACATTCACTTCCTCGCGCGTCCCGTCGTCGGAGGCCACGCCGCGCTTATGCTCCGCGACAAGGCCGACGAAGCCAACGGTATCACGCAATACCAGTACGGCCCCGAGTTCGCACACAAGGCCGTCACGCAGGCGCAGGTCGTTGACGCGCTCACCAACACTGCCGCGGCGGACCCGGCTATCACCGACAGCACTGCCGCCCCCTCCCCCGATGCTGCAAAGCGACTCGCGGTGCACCCTGGCAAGAAGCAGGTCGCTTTCGGCGTCAAGCAGCGTCACTGAGCGCGGGGCTCTTCTTTGGGCTCTGCTCGAGCACTTGCACCTGTCTGCGCACCGTTTTGTCGTCGATTTCTCGCGGCTGCCGAGCCACGGCAACCGCTGGCTGCAAAAGGTCGCCTGCTTTCTACACAGTTGCTTCATATTACTTGTAGCCTATACAATGGCATGGCATGTCCCTTCAATCGGTTTTGCTCCTCCAGCGCCATAGTTGCGAATGCATCGCCTGCAAGGTTCTGTTGTCGTGAGACGTCGTAGGACGTTGTTTGATGGGTGCTGAAACGTGTGGTGGTCTTGAGGGCCCGAGGTGTTTGGTGGACGCGAGCGCGGGATGAATTCTTTGCCCCACCAACGCACTTTGCCACTTAGTTCTCACCGCGCGGAGAAGCGGAGACTGGGGAATGGGAAAGCGGTAGCGGATCGTATATTTGTAGTGTCCGTCCTCCGAACTCGCGCCTCACGACCAACAATATTCGATGGCAGACATCGAATATCGACGGGGGAGGGCTGTCGACAGCGTGCATGCATGCACTAGCATTCAGCTGGTACAACAACGTGGAACTTTAGCCCTACGAAAGGGCGTATGGTAACGAGCTGGTGCTCAATCCAGGTCTGATTCGTTGCGTCAGCCTAGCTTCACGTCAGGCATCACCATCGCATCTGCATCAGGATACATCCCGTCGGATATCCGTATCGAGCCTCTCGCCAGAGGCAGGAAGCAGCGCATTCTTCTGGCTGTCGCTCACTGCGAACGGGTGCGATTTGATCCACACACGCGACGCAACCGATGATGCTAGTTGCTATCTCACAACCTGTTGTCCGCCTTTGACGAAACCCTGGCGCACTGCCGCTCGCCGTACGCGCAGTCGCAAACAAGCTCAGGACGAAAGTTTAATATATTGGGAACCACCGCCCACCAGGAATTGTCCAATCGAAAATACCCTGCAAAACACGGTTGTCGAAGATCTCTGCCCGCGTAGGAATTACATTGAACACGAGTCCTTGTCAAGCGGCGAATCATCTACAGCTTGCAGCACGGTACGGGGTTGAACACGACGCAATGATGGGAGCACGATCACCAATGGCGCCGCTTACTGCGCAAGGATTTGCGACGAAAGCGACGCCGGTCTCCTTCTATGGCATGGATCAAGCGAGGCAGGCGCAGAGCTCGCATCCTCAGACGCCCATGAGCATACCTCGGCCCCTCAGCGCAGCCAGCTCACATTCGCAATATCAGCTGCCGAACGGTGTTGCCGCAATGCAGAGCCCTGGGGCACAGAGCGCCGGGACAGGGAGGGGCAGTACCAGAGGATTAACTCCTCAACAAATGCCGGCACAGGCACCATCTCAGATGCCGATACAGCCACTGACACCGGGTATTTCTGCCCTTGGAACCCCCAGCCCGGCCCTGCTTCCCCGTCTAGGTCATCGACCTAGCACTAGCACGGCGGGTGGCGCAATTCCATCTGCGGATGTTCGTGCATTAGGCTCGTCGGGTGGCATGGCGGAGGAGGTCGCGAGGGCAAGGGCTGAGAGGCTGACTTTGGATCAGCAAGCTGCGGCGCAAACTATGAGGGTGGCACAATCGGCTTTCCGGGAAGGTGTGGCAATGTTCCCGCCGGGCGCAGCTATACTCAGGGTGCTACAGATGGCTGAAGCGATGGGAGCGGGTACTGATGTGAGCAGCTGTTCCAAGCACTGTAAGGGGAAAATGCTATTGGTCCTGACGCCCCCTTCATTTCAATGACTATAGACCCTGCACACGGACTTTTGGCGCGATTTCACGGAAGAGTTCTACTTACCAAATGGCTCGATGCGTCTGATCTTGCGCAATTCGACAAATGGGGACCAAAGGGGCTTGGAAGTCCCAAATCCCGTCCTTCCCCGCTGGTTCATGACGTCTTACCATTCGGGTGTCCGATCGGTGCAGTACACTTTGGGCAATCCGCGTGAATATACGCGCGAATCTCCCTGCAGCTCTTCAGGTCCATGGTACCCGCCGCCTCCACGCATGCCACCCAGCGTGCGTGTCGTCAACCTCTTTCCATCGTCTGCCGTCACCCACATCGTCGCAGCGGACAGTGCGACGCTGACGACGACGTTTCAAAATGGCTGGCAGGTCCAAATGACCGGCACACTTCGCATCTCGTTGATGCCTCACTCGCGCATGTTGGTGCATGAGGCGCCCGGCCAGAGACCGAAACTCGGCTTCGACACGCAACTACGTTTTGAGAGCTTGGACTTCATTGGCCAATCGCACACGAGCTACATTTCGCGGGCTGCGATTCAACGCATGCCCGTTGCGCATTCGATCCCTTTAGAGACTGTGGCTGCGATTGTAGCATCACATCGTCAAACCCAGCATCAGGAAGGCAAAAAGGGGTCGCCTATTGGCGCTAAGGTAGAAGAAGGCAGCGACCAAGCAGCAAGCGGGGATGAAAAAGCTAATGAAGACATAGGCGGATCGAAACCAACTATCACTATCGAGGAGCCAGTACTACCCGAATGCCCCGTGAACGAGTATGGCATCACGTTGCGGTCGATGCGATGCCTCGAGGTGGGCCAGAATACGAATAATCGGTTTCCCAGCTTCTCTTCCGACTGACGGCTTCTTTCTTCTTTCCTTGCTGCCTTTTCCCAGATCACGGAATCTATCTGCCAACTGCGCGATCTTATGGACTTGAGTCTGCAGGAGGGCATCGGCCCGCTCGAGGCGATGCATAGATTTGCAGTGCAGTATCGCGAGTTGCAGCAAACTCGGAACAGCTCTGGTGCCGAGTCAGTGCAACACGCGCAGCCGCACTCACAGCCACAAGACCATCAGCAACAGCCACCACCATTATCTTCCTCGACTTCAGAGTCGTCCATCGGCCCCCGGATAGGCAATGGCACGGCCAACGGTGAGGTCAATGGCAGCGGTGGAGATATGGGCGATGATGGTACCGCTAGCACTGCTTCTCAAGGACAGGGACGAGTCCAAGCTCAGTCTACTGGGCCGCCGAGCGCAGTAAGCTCACCAAGGGTTAGAAAGGCGAGTACTGCAGTAGCCGCGGGCACGAAACGAAAAAGTACAGGGGAAGACGAAGGTGGAGCGGATCAAGCAGAAGAAGAGGGCCGACGTGTGGGAGGTTCAAGAGTCTCCCAAAGCCCGCGCCAATCTGCAAAGTCCCCAGCGAAGAAGCAGAAGAGCGGCGCTGGGTGATTTAGACAGAATTATCCTGGTACCGTTTCTTTCAGAGTGTGCGTAGAGCCGCACGAAATGATTTCATTTGCAATGTCGAAGGCGATGTATGCATTTTGAATGTCAATCTCGTCAGCAAATCTATTCTGTCCGATTGCGATTCAGGACATTGGTTGCGTGCCGCACTGGTCTCAGTCCAGACGGCCTTTGTGATGTGAAAACCGAATTCCGGTCCGAATCCACTGCAATATTCATCTTTTATGCCTGGCAGGCCACGTGAGATCATGAGCGCCTGAAATGACAGGCTACTCGCGAGTGTTTGCGCAAATACGGTCGTGAGCATCTTGCCTTTGAGATCTGCATTTGAATTGAGCGGTCGCTCGATATCAACTGCGTTGTTTGTCATCGATGGTGAATTGGATACCGATCTGAGGCTGAAGAGCCAGTCGCAGAGAGCTCAGATGCCCTCGATTGCGTACCCTCGACGCCAGTGTTTAGAGTTGATCATAATGCTAATATCAGTGAGGACGCCTTGATCTTGTCGATCGACCTGTCTGAATTCGTTGACACCTCCGCATCCAATCATCTCGCCTTCGCCTTCGACTTCGCATTCGCTTATATCGTTCCGTCCGTCATTCTTTATTCGAACGACCAATTGCGCGCTCTCCCCCTTGACCGTGCTCTGCATGCTGCTAACGGCCAGCCGCGTATAGCGTGATTGCAGCTTCTCGTGCGGGGTGCCTGCCTTGGGCTTGTGCCGCTCATGTTCGAGTGTGACTGGATTGGCAAAAAGGGATGTGTAGCCTTCTGGGACGCTACCACCACCTCTGCTGGAGGGTCATGCAGCTTGCGATAGGGTCCAGATCATCGGACGCGGCGTTAAATAGTTTTACAGCGGTTGCCATTGTTCCTGATGCGGGAGATGGCGAAGCGGTTGTAAAAATATCAGGAAATTAGCGCGGTTCAGGGAGGATCTTATATAGCTCGCTCGCAGCTAGGCCAGCTAACAAATTGACACGGGTAGGAGGAATGCAGGGACGAATGGAGGGAAAGCGGTTTGTTGGGCAAAAGACACCAATAAATCGGGATCAGGGTAGAGTGGCGACCAATTCAAAACGATGCTCTGAAGTCATTGTTAGTCATCTAGTCATTGTTGGCGGATAACCTGGAAGAAAGCAGACAAGTTGAACAATCAGTCCTTTTCACAACCGACACAACTCACATCGCCGACTGGCTATGTATAATATGCGACATGAATTGATTTTAAAATGGGATTTGAAATGTGAAGGGCGAACGTTGAATATGCGGGTATGACTCGGATGGATAATGCAGCAACGAGGTTATTCGCGCCGGTTCCGAGCTTGGCTTTCGCCCCACCGCCGCATTTCACCGCCCCAACGCCTCCATTTCGGGGGGATGATCCTGTCATTCTCATGCAATCTGGTCGTCCATCCCCATCCTTGTGCGAAATGCGATGGTCTAGGGGGTCACGAGCATGGAACTCCGTCCTGCGGACAGCGGAGCGAGATTCGTTTTGGTGACGACTGACGAGATGAGCGATGAGACTCTCATGAGAGCGAGCTGGTTGATTCGAAGTGAGAATCTGCTTGCAGCCGGCTGCTGGACCGCTCTCCGCAGCCTCGCATAAGCTGGCTTTGCTTTCCAGTTGGTGATGTGCAGGCTACATTCCGTGTTCCGGGCAGCAAATTTCTTTTGCCATAAAATAGGGTTGCAAGGATCGCCCATTTCGAGATGAGTTGCTCGTCGGCAATTGGCTCGAATGATCTCTCATCCTTGCTTTCTTCTTAAGTCGATGCAGTATCGCTTTTCAGTACGCTCGTGACTTCTCACCAGGTGCTCTCCTTGATAAGACGAAGACGGGAAATAGCCAAGATGGCAACTCCCGGAACGACCAAAACGATCCTTCGCAACTTGGCTCATCTCGAGCCACCGCGCAAGGGGAGCAAGTTTGCCTTCAAATCGGTCCCCTCGTACGCTCGACATACCCCCAATTTTGTCCGCCCAAAAGACCGGATAGCCTACTGGAACATAGTCCCCGGAGATGTTGTCAAGGTGCGCATTGGGAAAGTGAAGGAGCTCCCTGCGTCCACGGATGAAGGAGCGGAAGATGGTGCTGCCGAGACATCCAGACGCTCCAGGAAGGTTCGAGGCGAAGGCAAAGTCGTCTCTATCGACCGCGAGAGAAATCTGGCATGGCTGAAGGATCTGGATCAGGATGCGTCAGGAAACTCAAAGCTACAGCTAGCCCCGAGAAATATCCGACATGTCATCCCTCGCCTCGTCGACCCCGAGGCTGGCGAAGAGAAAGGGTACGGCCCAAATGTCATGGAGGTCCCGCGACCGGTACACTATTCAAACCTCATGCTTAAGATTCCGGACGATCTGCTAGACAAGAAAGACTTAGAGGCCGCCCCAAACCGTGTCATCTACGCTCGCAAGGTGACTCGCTCCCGCGTCACGTTCGACCGGCGAAAGGGCATGTTTTACTGGCGACGCTATGCGATCTACCAGAATCCTTCGACCAACGCCTATGAGCGCATCGAAGTGCCGTGGCCCACATTGCCGCCCAAGCGACGCACAAAGACCATCGAGCATGCAGACCAATCCATCGTCGGCAACGAAAGCTGGATCCCTTGGAGACCTGAGGATCCTGTCCTACTGCCGCCTGAATTTGGAACACGACTCGGTCGGCAGCGTAGCTCGGTAGAGAGTGAGGCAGAGGCAGAAGTGCTGCGAGGGGCGCACGAAAAGAGAAGGAATGAGCTGCTACGAGAGAAGAACGAAGCACAGAAAGACATTCCGGACGATGCAGCAGGCACCTATGCTGGATTCGCCAACAGCCGTCGTCAACATGCCAAATTGACGCGCCCACCGCCGATCGCACAAGCCCCCACACCAGCCGAGACGATCTCCCATTCGTCGCGTATTCTCTCCGCCTGGGCCTCGGACAAGGATGTGAAGAGGCACGTGTCCAGGCGTGGAGGTCGCGCATTCGCTGCCAGCGATTACCTCGACCTCGCCCCTTCCTTTGGACCAGCAAGCGGCGGTGATTGGCGCGCGCTGGACCCTATGCCGGTGATCAGCGATGCCAGGGACAAGTACACGGGCAAGCTGCTGAACATACCTTCGCAGGAGCAGGTGGACGCTTTCCCCATCGAATTGCTCATGCGCAAGGACCTTAGCAACGAGGGCAGCCTCGCGAATCGCATGAAGCGCTGGAAGGTCAAGCAGATCGAAAAGGCCCAAGAGGCGAAAGTGTTGGCGGAGATGGAGAAGCGAAACCTCAAGGTTCTCAGGGAACTCAAGCTCTGATTGCAGTAGTGGCCACGATTCCTTGTATCATACATACAGCACAGCCGCAAGCGCTCATACACAGGAGTACAGAGATTCTCATCCTGACAGCACATTCTTGATTGCATTTACCCTGCTCTCCCTACACTGCCGAGCTCGAGCCCTTCGTTCGCTGCCCGTTGCATCCGTTCCGGGTCGAACGCGGCGATGGAGCGTGTGATGAGTGCAATATCTTCCAACACTGCATTCACATTCAGTCGCATGGAACGCGTAGTCGCTGCATGGATCATAATCTTCAAGATCGCTCCTGCCCCTGTCCCAACCGGCGCTGTGTCCGAGGACGCCGTGGCCTGCGGCGCATCTTCAACCGACCACTCTTTGCGCACCTCGTGCGGCTTGAGCTCTCGATCGACAGTAATGACTTTTCGCACCAGCTCTGCGTCCTCGTGCGTCGGGTACGGTATCACCAGTGTCCTGCAGCATCAGAGCAAAGATTCAGATACTGGCACTGCCAGACAATGCTGAGAATTGATAGAGCACTTTGGCGCACAGCCTTACAGAGACTTACATTGTGTGCGGAAAGTTACCAGTGTCCAAGACTGCGGGTGAAGCAGGAGGCTTGGCGGGCGATGCTCCCTTTGCAACAATGCTCGCTGGTGGCCATGCGCGTTCACCTCTTGGGGTACCCGCTCCTAATGCAGCTTGCTCAACAGCCTTGATGGGCCGATCTTGCGCGCGAAACGTGTCTCGAACTTGCTCCATGGTCATAATTTCAACCCCCTTGTGGCCTGTGCAAGCGCACACGCGATTCGAGTCAGCATGGATCACCCCAGGATGTGCATTGGCCTTGAGCGCGGGGCATGCAAAAGATTTAGCAAGATGGCGAGCAGAAGAAGATAGATCTGTATTAGGCGAAGGCGTTCATCGTATGCGCATAATCAAATCTCGCGTCACTCAGCTTTGGTTTTTTCTCAGTCTCTTGCTGCGCCGCCCGCGAGTTCCGCACAGAAACGGTGGTTGGTGCTTCGTGGAATCGTGGTTTCTGGTGCTGAACTTCATCATCATAATACAGTCCTATTCAGATTGCCTTTCGCTTCCTCCAAAGCATCCGTGGTCGATGAGCTGGGCGGCCGGCGCCCTCGAGGCTTGCATGCCAAGCGAAATTCCTGAAAATCTTGTACAGGTCACTAATGACGGCCAACTTCTGGAGCTCGACGCACGCGTGCGTAACTCATCACATCCCTTCCACCCATCTAACTCTCATACTGATGCTACCATGCTTACATTTGAACAGGCAACGGTGGATCTTCACACGGTCGCAGCTACTGCTTGCTCGTGAGGAAGACTTGCGCTATGCGACACCTGAAGAAGTAGGAGCGATCGGCATTTGGGGTGCCAACGGTAAGGATCGCACACCCAAATTGCTTGTTCGCTTGCTATATGCTTATACAATCTGTTGTTTTTGTGGTTGCTGTCAGTCATATCGACGCTATCAAAGCGCATGCAGTTGAGACAACGCGTTTCAGCAACAGCCACCGTATTTTTCAAGCGATTCTACGCAAAGAACAGCTACTGTGCGACTGATCTCACCATTGTCATTGCAGCATGCGTCTACGTCGCGGCAAAAGTCGAAGAGAGTCCCGTGCACGTACGAAGCGTTTTCGCCGAAGCGAGTCGCGTTTTCGCTGGTGAGCTCGACTCACACTGTGCCTTGCGTTAGAATCAGCTGTGCTCATGTTCCAGAGCCCACCTCACAGACATGTCCAGCCGCAGCTTTCCTACCGCTGCCCACGCTGTCGCAGAGATGGAGTTTTATCTTCTCGAGGAGCTTGAATTTGATCTCATTTTGCACCACCCATATCGAACATTGGCCCAGATTGCGTCCACTATCGGTAATATCAACGTTAAGGACAGCAAAATAAGTGCCGTGAATAGTACAGAGAAGGAGAGCCTTGGGCCATCGTCCCGTAAGCGCAAGCACTCGCGGTCGGAACAGGACAGAGCACTGCGGCGAGCGCGCCACGCTTCGCAGACAGATCGAGAACTCATTATCGGCGGATCGGTCAACAACGGTTCTATCGCTGCTTCAGATGCGCAAGATATTGACGAAGAGCCATGTTTGGAAGATTTTGACGACTCGGCATTGCAGATGGCTTGGTGGGTTCGGACGTTCGCATTGGCTTGGAACTGAAATACTGACTGTGGCAATGATTCTTTCAAACCAGGTTTGTTCTTAACGACACTTACAGATCGGACATCCCGCTGCTGTATCCACCGCACCTCATCGCCATCGCTTCCGTTTTGCTGGCTCTCGTCTTGCACCCACCTGCCAGCGAGAAGCTTGAAGCATCGATTAGCCAAATGCAATCGGCGCGAAACGCATGGGAACAATCAAAATTGCATAATCAAGCTATAAGACCAGGACAGGATGGTACTACATCCGATGCATCTGGAAATCCTGGTGCCCTATCGCCTCAGGCCTCCCGAATTGTCGGTCTGGGTATCGACAACAAAGCTACACCCATCACATCCGATCGATTAGATCACACTGCCTCAAACGGGGCTGTGATACGCTCATTCGCCGCTCAGGTCCCTTCCACCACAAGTCCTGTAGCATCTACTCCAGGTTCTGTAGGCTCCATGTTTACGTCGTCTGGCAACACTCCTGCCAACACGCCCGGTGTGGCCACCCATCCTCAATTAGGGGCTGGACAGCCGACTGCAACCGTAGCGATTCCTCATCAGCCACCGGTACCACCACCAGACACTCTCACCGTCCTTGCTTCCTTGAATGTGTCGATGCCGTTGGTCGCGGAGATCGTGCAAGAGATTCTTTCGTCATACGAACTATGGAATCGCGTGGGTTCAAGCAGTGGCAGTAGCTCCGCTACCGGAGGCGCTACGGCGGGCGCATCTCGCGACAAGGCCACTGGTAAGCGAGCTACACTTCACTCTGCTTCCGACAAGCAGGGGGAAGACATAGTCGGGAACGGGCGTGCCATGATGAAACGACTGGAACGCATGCGAGAGGCAAGACGCAGAGATATCCTCGCACGAGGGAAATCATGACGTAGCGCGCCCAATACACTTTGGTATCTACACAAGCTGTGAGGATACATCTCCAAATCGGTAGACCCTAACCCAAGATTCACGGAGGGCACAAGCCCTGGGGCGAGCATGTGCTTACGATACGATGCTATGCAATGCGAGCCGAAGAGGTGAATGGATATGTTTCCGCACAGAAGAATTTGGTGCATCAATTGTTGAGGAGGCCGCTGATGGACATGCGTGAAGTCAAATGTGGCGCCTCAGGTTCGCTGCGTTCACTTGTCGGGTCTCTGCTATTCTGGTCAATGATCATGTCCTCGACCGAAGGCCCGACAGCTGAGAGAGCACCTTGATGGGCTCCATCGGAAAGCAACGACGTGGGCATCGAGCGCAAGGCCAAGGAAGGCGGAAGGGTCGCGTGTGGCGGTCGGTTTCCAGCATATGGAGGTGGGAGACGTTCGAGCTGTCTGAATCGCGGAGATGATGCAGATCGGCTCGATGTCAAAGGTCGCAAGTAGGGAGAGCTCGATATCGACGGACGCCTGTGCCGCATGACCATCTCGTCGATGTCGGGTTGAGCTTCCTCAGCGTCGAAGCGCGCCGCAGACATGCGCATATAGTCAGCTGCTCCTGTCGTGTAGCCACGACTCCGTCCACGCATGGTGAGACCGAGTGCCCCTCCTCTTACGGAAGGAGTTGGAACGGATAGTATCGTGCTGAAATCTTGAATGGGACTCTGCAGGGCCGGGTCACTAGTAGCTGGGCGTAGAGCATCGCTGCTGCTTGGACTGGTAGAAATGCTGTTCAGCGTCCGCGTACGAGGTCGACCTGTTCCACTTTGCATTGCGGGGAATGCGGCGGGGTGTGAGGCGAGCAAGCGTGGCGTCTCATTGAGATACCCGGACCCAGGAAGAGAATTACCCGGAGAAGACGAAGATGCTGATGACCTTGAACTTTCGGAGCGCAATTCACCTCTGAGATCGGCAGAAGCTCCAGAAATGCCCATGTCCGCACCCTTCATTGTGTGCGTCGGAGCGACTGGGACACGCGAGAGGCCAATTGTGCCCGCGACGCTTGCCGCTGAAGGACCGATCATCCAAAAGCCGCCCTTTCCGCGCGACGCTGGTGCGCTGTTTGCCTCATGCATGTCGCCAGAGGTACGGGGTACCTTGACAAAGGTCTTGTTGAGCGAGAGGTTGTGACGCACCGTGTTCTGCCAGCCTTGGCTGTCGGGGCCGTCGACCTGATAAAGGTCTGGATAGGCGTTGCTGATCCAACTATAGATCTCGCGGAGCGTCATCTTGCTTTCTGGCGAGGAAGAAATTGCTTGGGCAATTAGGGTCGAGTAGCTGAAGGGAGGACGCCGCCGCTTGCGTACAGGAGCAGACCCTCGTTCGTTGGCAGACGTTGATGATGAAGGATGAAGTGTTGAATCAAGTTTGTTTTCCCCCGACGGCAGAGGCGGTGGAGATGCCCTGCGAAGAAGATCGCGCACAAGCCTCACGGTGTGAGCGCCGTCTTGGGCGGAGGCCGCTGCCTTGATCTGGACTTCAGCACTGGGATGCGTGCTGGTCCATGCACCAACCATGCTTGGTGGGATGTGTCGTTCTGAAACTGAAAGTTGCGAAAGAGGCACAGTAGGCGAGACTGGTGGCGGCATGTGTGAATATAATGGGAGGGTCTCGTACGCTGGAACTGAATGCAAGTGAGGCATGTAGCTCTTGTGCGATTCGTCCAGCGGTTGTGCTGATGGTGCTGGTGACCAGGGGTATTGCGCGTCCGTCTCGCGGCTCGGGCGAGCGACTGATCGTCCAGTCGCAATGGCGAATACTCGATCGCGATATTGCTGGTTGTCACCGAAACTTCGATGTGTTGCGTCATCCCAGGAGCTACTTGAATATTGATTCAGCGTGGCTGACTGTCCAGATCTTGAATGGCTTTCTCGCCTTGGCGCAATAGAGGTCCATCCCGTCACTTCGGTATCGTGACCAGCGGCGACTGGAAGAATTGAGTATGGATACTGATTTGGCGAGTACTGCATCGAAGATGGACGGCTGCTGCTCGGACTGCTAGGTACAGATGCATCGTCACGAGCAATATGTGGCCGTGGCCTGAACCCATGATCTTCAGCATTCATCACGAGCGGGTACGGTAAATGTCTTGCTGCGTCCTTGACAATGGATGCTGTATGTGCGCGCTGTGTGTTCTCGAATGGCGTGCCTTTCAAGTGGAGGTTGGACGAATGCGTTGAGCACTCTTCATCTTGGTCCATAATGACCACGGTGGGCCGCCTGTGCCTTATGGTGGATGTCGTCGTGGTCTGCGGAAACCACAGAATGGACGACAGCGGCGGGTTGACGGGAAGCGGTGAGGCCAGCATCTGCCGGTAACAAACCCTTGGACTCTGTTATGTCCTAGATGTAATTTGGCGTGGTCGACAGATTGTGACGTGTACCTCTGTTTCTGCGATTTGCTTGTTTCACCAAGGTTGGGGAGGTTGAATTGTTGCTCAGCTACTCGCGGAACGACTTAATTGCGTTAGAGATCACCCTTGATCAGCGAATCGCTTTGCTGGAGCAAACAAGGAAGCTTGCCCACCATTCCCAGCTTTTTTTAAGAATTGATCAGCAAGCTGCAGCATGGCGATGACCAAGCCGTCATATGCTTTGCACCTCATGCTGCGCTATATAGGATCGATTCTCTTCTGATGCCTCCAAATGAAACAGTGGCGCCATTCGCCCCCCACACACATAATATCTGGGCTGCCCCTCGATGCTGAACAACCCTGGCCTTTGGCCTCCGTTACCATTACGCGTGGCCATCCAACGCGAAGCGTGGCACATTCTTGATGATGCCTGTGCTGGCTCAAATGAGCTCCTAACGCCGACTCAATTCTAAGCTCGCCCAACGGGGTGAATCAAAGGGAGTTGACGGCGCGCGAAGCGTCACTGAATGAACCATATGGGGCAACGCGACAGCGCAGTATGCGAGCTTCCTGCCCCGAATCTCGATCCTGCCCTTGTCCTTCTCAGCATCAACCCCATGATCACTGTAACTCACAAGGTGCGTCTCAGTGGGGTGGCGAGCGTTCGTGCTGTCGATGCCGGGAGATGCTCGCGAGGGGGAACGTCTAGACGTGTTGAAGAATACCGTCGAAGTAGTCGGGTGACTCAACTACAGTAGAGGCTCACGGTTTGCTGAGCACGGACAGGTGGCGTCTGCTACGACGGCGGCACTCTCATCGACATCGATCTTACTTGATGCTTGGAGAGGCATGAACATGCGAGAGGACATCACGCCGAGCAGGGTTTCGTTGCGGCGGACATCTCTGCGCCCGGTGTCGTGGTGGTGTTGGAGTATGGTATAAATGCATCTCTAACCATTGTCACCGCGGACGCGGGGGATGTTGGCTGGATGAAGACCAGTCATGGATTGAGTGACCTTCCCATCATGGGGGTGCCGAATACATACTGTATTGGATATTGGGCGTATGGACACGGGATGGGGAAGCTGTGTTTAATCGAGGCCAAGAAGGGCCGAAGACAAGCATGCAAAAGCATGCATCCGTGCATATCGTAAATATTCTATATGCATGCAGATTGCAGAGTGCTCTCATATGCTGTAAGTCAGACATGCGTGGTGTATGTATGGACAAAGTAGGCACTGGGAAGCAGGAAAGATCTAGAAAATATCCTGTTCCAGTTGCCAGCCTGTGCAGTCCTGGTCCCGGACGTTTTTTGGCAAACGTAGACGAAGTCTAAACAAAAGGACCCTGAAACATGGGTTGTATGTACAAAAATATCTTCCGACACAGTTGTACACGCAATGCAATATCATAAAGGACCGCGCACTTCGTCATTGTTATGCACCCGCTTCCACCTCTGCCAGTGCGCCGACCTCTTCATATGGCAGGGACGTGGCCTGGTCTCACAAGCGCAAGGCCCAAGGTATCATAACTCGCACTGCAGTACCTCACAAATTGTCTTAGCTGTTCCTCTCGGCGCAGTGCAACGCTTTTAGGATCACAACCCCAGTCAGAGAGAGCATGCTTCCAGAGGCCGCCAAGCTTGGCAGGCAAAGGAATGGTCCAGACTACTGGCAGTGCACCCATTTGCATTTTGCACTGGGACAGTCTGTCACTCGGTTGCCCATAAATGCTGGAAGCCCGTCACACTTTCTGGGGGGGCCATTTGAACCGAGCACAGCTCGTTGAAATTGGGAACACTTGTACATAGGTATACCGAACTTGCACATACACACCTCTTTGGGAAACATGGCAGACACTACACACAGTACTTATTATGCAGCATAGTGCATCGTACATACGTCACTCGGTGTATTGTGTATAAATGTGTTGAATCAAATACGGGCCTAGTTAGTCCCCGTGTGGTGAAAATGGTGAGGTCGCCAAAAAGTGCTCTTAACACTTAAAAATGCCCTTTTTCAATTGTTGCAAGTATTTTTCAGTTCTGAACTTGTACGGTGTATGAAGAACGACAATGCGACCAGTATGTTCGCATTTCCACCCTGTTTTTGCAGCAATTGATGCTTAGACAAATGTGACTATTCAGTCTGAAACTGGAGATCAAGATCCAAAAAAGGGAATGGCTTCACGTCATACCTTACCGCCATCATCATCAACATCATCATGCTCTGATAACAGGTCCAGCCTGCATGAATCTTGCTGCGGAGACAGGAAGTAGGAGTGCCTGTAAGGTACGTCAGCGAATGGAGATATGGGTTATGGTGACACAAGTTGTTCGTTTCTTTCAACATTATTTTCACCGACCAAGCGCAATGCAGTTTTTCCCGCACAAAACATCTTCCAAGCACCCCAAAGCTTTTCACCGAACGGGAGTTTGATTCACCTTGAAAGTCTCATAGCAGCTTCACAATTCACCGCACACAAGATGGTGTTTGTAGATTAGATCGGGGCAACAGGTCTCGCCACTTCTTGTCAGAGCCAAATCAAAGGCTGTCACACAGGCACGACCCACAGAGGGTCAGTGAATGACGGAAGACTGCGGAGAATCAACTGAAGCCTTCATGCAGGCGTCCGGGGAGTCAGACATCCGGAAGGTTAGATGTTCTCACAAGGAACGACTCGCAGGCTCGCACATGACCTCAACCTGCCTCGACGTAAATGTGCGAGAATGAGATAGAATATGCCAGAACCTGGGTTTAATTTGTATTTTGAAAGCACCATAACAACATATTTCATATTTCGATGTGAGGTAATAATATCCGTAAGACCAAAGCTGAAACTTAAAAGATAGTGAAGATTACTTACACTTCGAAAGAAGATTCAAGACACGGCGAGTCATGGATATTTGATGAAACAAAACATCGAGGATACTCCTAGAGCTCGCAGCGTCCAAGTGGGCATGGTGGCCTGCATTCGCGCGCAAGCCGCAAAGGTCCCTAGCAAATCTTCACCAGAAGGTGACGGATCTGTTCAACCGGCTTATTTTGCGCAGAGAGGCCATTCTTGTATATGATGTGCGGCGTATCCTGCTTAAAATACGATAATGAGCGCACTTGTAATTTATTTAGCTTAGTTGTACAGGGTGAAGCTCGTGTGCCGCTACTCGGAGACATGTGCTTGTGGAAGCAGGACGCTAGATAGCCGATCGTGGACGTGGTCGCGGATGTAGTCGGTACGCTGGCCTCGCTGACACAATGCCGCCTTGCGCTACCTCGTCACTGCCTACTCACGAGCGACTTCGCACGACCCATGCTCGTAAGTTTCCGGTCACCATCTATACAGTCATTGCTGGTGGGAAGTGAACAATTTCAGATTCTTCCTGGCAGTTCTCCAGCCCAGCATTACGCGACTTGATCTTCGTGTCACGGCTCATCCTTCCTTCCCCTGTGCAAGTCCTTCAGTCCATGTGTTGCTTTGTTGCATCATTATCAACTAGGCTCAAGCGCTCAAGGTTGCATCCGATTCAATGAATGGTGGCTGCAAAAGTAAAAAAAAGGGGGGGGGGCGGAGTCTATAGTTAGTTGATTTGATGCACGGGGTTTAGGAGCGGATGTGTGTATTGACAGCTCGAGCTTCTTGCCAGTTGCCCATGCAACCGGGGACCAAGTCCATGTTCTACCATGTCGCCTGTGCTGGGTGCTGTGCACGGTGCAATAGCGTTTTTACGGTGCTCCATGCGTGTGGCCGGCCACTAAGACATTTGCAGACGTGCTGTGTAATACGTTGCTTTCTGCTCCCTCTGCCTTGGAAGTGCTTGGTGAAGTCGCCTGTCGTACTACGGAGGTTAGTGCTTGTGAATGTGTGCGGATTCAGTAAATGATGTAAATGGAGCTACATATGTAAACGTTTCATACATACGCAAAGGAGGGGAGAGAAAACCTTTCTTTTTTGAGATGTAGTTAGGAAAGGATTTAAAGTTCATTAACTTGACACTTTTTAGCTCATCCCTCTCTTGGGCCACGTGGCTTGAACAACCGGACCCATTTACATACTTGGTGTACCGCTCCAACTTGGAAGTATGTAACGTTTGTTATATACATAAACATACATTACGCAAACATGTTTGTGTAATATTTGGTTAGTGTTAGGATATATCCATGCGTGAGTATAAGCGTGTAGGTGCATGTACGTACGACGCAGGTGTATATGTGTAATCCTGTGCTCACATTTGTTAAAAATTATATAGAACTGTCAACCACAGAAACGATGAATGGATTAAATGATGAAGAATATTGCGTGGATGTATGTACAGGTAGTACATAGACAGGCGCAGTCTGTTTTCATGCACATGTTGCTGTTTATATTTGCTTATGGTTTATTATGACAGTATTTAACATACAATACGCACATTCTACACAATCTACATGCTAGTATTTGCAACCCATAGAACATAAACACTTGCGTCACAGACGTCAACGCGTCAAGACAGACTCGAACTTCCCATGCCTCGTATCCATTATTGAGGTCTCATATTATACTAGCTTAGCTGTCTTTAGCACCTCCTTCGACTATCATAGTCTCCTGGAGTCCTGACTTGTTGGACTTCCGAAGTGTGTCGCCTGCGTTTATCGTCGCTAGGCTATTTTGTCACCAACTTCTCCAGGGGTTCCCTCCCTTTCGGCCCTTCGGGCTTCCACTTGTGACGGGTCTGACAGCCAGTTGGCCCGAAGCGTTCAGAATGATGCCTAGCATTTCAACCGTCGCCTTGGCTTGATCATCAATCTAGCTTGCTACGTTGCAATTTCCTGCTCAGGCTTGCGTTTGCTGATCACTGAATCACTGTCTGCATTGCACTACGCCTGGTCATGGGCTCCTTGATTTTACCGAGGCGGGTTTACGTCCTTGATCGCAGAAATTGTGGCCAGGTCGTTCATCCAGCTTCATCTTGATGGTGTTGCCAAGATGAAAAGGGTGTCATGAGAAACGAGACATTTCGAGCTGCGTTGGGCTGCCCCGACAACGACAAAGCCACTCACTGCATCCACCGTTGGTTTCACGCTGCAGGGGCCGAGCCGAACGCCGGATGCGCGCCCTGGCGAGGGTGGTGCTGGGTAGTTGGCATATTGCGCCCCAATTGCAGATTTCAGCTGCTGGCACCTGACCGCTGGCTGACCTTTGACCCGAGCATGACTCGATAATCACTGCTTAACACTCCGACTAAGTCATAGGCTCTGACGCGCTGAGGCTTGACGCCCTGCAGCCTGTGATCTGAGCACTAGACCCGTCAAATCCCGAGATGAAAATGTTCATGGGAAGCCATTCTCCACTCAATGCGCGGAGATTGCTGTCCGTGTGACTTGAAACTCAAGGCAACATATATAGCGGCTAAAGCTGAATCGATCTTTGTAGCCAGGGTAAATAGTCCATATGATTTGATATTTAGGCGTATTACGTAGTGAATACGGAACTTGAAATTGCAGAATCGGGTATACATACTCAATCACTGGAAGTCTTGTTCACTTTTGCGGCGCCAGCGAAGACCCCGCCTTTCTATATGTATGTTACATGCTGTGTGCATTTTTATAGTTTGCAGCAATTTATCGTTTACATGCAAAGCGTGGACATTTTCCGGTCGCCTGCAACAGAGGAAAGGCAGTTTCTGGCGGCCAATGAGCATAATGTGCAAGCAAATGCGTGGGAAGGGATTGTATATGTATGTACGCCAGGCTATGCGCCTCGGTGCGTCAGGCCACCAGTTGGACGGCCAGGCAAGACAGTTTTCTAAACAAAACAAGCGTTGACCCAGTAGGGCGAGATTAGCCAAATACTTGTAATAATAATAGTGATAACACATGTGCAGATACGCCAACTGGCCCCAAAGTGCATACGTCGTGCAAGCGCGGCTCCTACGTACTAGTATGCCAAATGCAGCCACACTTCGTAACCTCTGGCCTGTATATACATACATGCAAATGACTCGTCGTTAACTTTCTCCGAATGCACCGACGACTTCGCAGTGAACGTTTTCCCCCGAAGGTGCAGCGTTCGTTTTCAATCTTCAAATTATTGGCCGCCCCGGCAAAACGGTACCCTCGACTTCCGAGGCTTTACAAAGTTCACTAACATCTATCCCTGAAGTCCGTCGCGTTCAGACTTCTATACATGACCTGGGCGTACGCGTCGACTGCTTTGTCGACTGCTTCAACTAACGTTTTGTCGACAATGTCGACGAGTCAATATGTCTCTCCCCCCAACGAGTAAAACATAGTCGAGAGCAGTCAACAGTGTTGCGAGCGCACTTCTTCCCACGCAAGGCAATTCGCCATCCCAGGCGAGCAGCAAGTCGTCCGCAGCGACGCCTCGCTCATCGGGTGGGACTGGTGACTGTTCACCCACCGCGACCGCCAACTATTCGCTGGTCTTTGTATCACGCAAATGGGAACGAGCACAGCCCGCCCAAAGTGCAGTATGTTGCGAAGAAGTCGCCCTCAAGAAGGTGGTCAAACGCATGCGGCCTTTCATCAAAGGCGCGCTAAACGTCCTTTATTAGACCGACAGCACGGCCATGCAGGGACTATTTCATCATGAGGTTGACGATCATCTCACAGCAATTGCGGTAGCACTTTTCGAGCTTGGCGTTAAAGATCACCGGCATCTCTCTCTATCTCTCTTCGCTTATCACTCATGCTCGACTGTGATGTATGCACCTGTATACTCCTCATACTTTCATAAATGCTGTTGCTACCGCCGGCGCTCCCAGCAGACCCATCCCCAGTGATGCCGAGTCACGCAACGAATGCAGGCGTAGTGACTAGTGGTAGCCGAGTAAGTGTCACACTACATGACAGAATTCGTGACTTCGAACCGGACCGAACCCTGTTCTCATTCCGCCAATGGCACCAAATTTGCCACCATCTCTTGCCCACATAAATAGCTCCCATGTTCTTTTCCCTATCTGTTTCCTGTATTCCCTAAGCGTTGCATCTTACCAATGTCAACAGATTGAATCTCTCCTTGTCTCGGGCTTGTCCAAGAGTTCGTCTCTTGGCACCGATCCTTACACGTTGAAGTAGTCACCATCCACGTTCGGCCCTCTACATTGGGGGGAAGGTTTGGTTCTCGACGATTGGTTAGTTCGCTTCCCTGAATAGTTCCCATTCCTCACAGGGTGTGTTGCTTGTGCGGCCTACACAGGAGCATGGCTGAATGCATGGTCACGTGCTTGTTCCCGTCGCTACTTCACAACAACTGACGTCGACAGGCCCTTCCGGTGTGCTGGGAGTGCGTTGTGAGCAATCAGGATAGTCGAAATATGTAGATCGTATCCCAAGGTGTCACAAGAAGGGAAATGAAGAGGGCAGTACACTGGATTAACTGCCGCGAGCAACTTTTTGCCTGTTCAACTGGAGCAGGAGAAGTTGAAGTGAATTGTGAGGCACTGGATCGTTGACGGCCAAAGCCCGTTTGGCGGAAAACGCGCACGTCGAAGTGTAACATAACACCGCAGACGACATGTGGTTGCGTCTGGTCACCAGCACGAATGCCACAGCGGCAGGCGCAGCCGCGCAGGAGTCACTACTCGCTCATTCTCCTTGAACCGAGCCGAACATGCTGCAAGACAACGCACGGCAGAAATGTCAGAAATCGAGACAGTCTCGACGTTCAGCCATGCCCGCAACAGGTAGCACCAGCAAACAGCACACCAAGCAAAGGCGGGCCTAATAGGGAATACAGTTTTGAACGATCAGTGCACTGTGCAGGATAGACAGGGTGCGAAAGCGAAAAATACAGGTGGGGATCTTGACACGACGAGAAGCCCATCCGTGACGCGGTGGAAAAATGATACCCAGTGAGGAAGGTATGGAAAAGGGGAACAAGAATGTGTGTCCGATTTTCCTTGCTCTACGAAGATGTAGATATAATGTTGATGAGTGTATACATGTATCGTGTAAGCTATCTCACATGTATCGTGCGTGTAGTATCGTATCATAGTGCGCCGCCTGAGCTTGACAAGGGCGAAGGCTCCATTCCTTAGACCTTGGAAGCATCGGGTTTGACGATGAGCGTGTCGTCGATTCTGATGAGCGGCTCGAGCTTGGCGTCCTTCCGCCAGAACACCCAGCGCTTGAAGAAGTACGGCAAGGCCTTGTTGAGTTGGTAGTCGGCAAACTTGCCGGTTGGTACTGCGAAGACTTGGTCCAGCTCTTCGAGTGTGAGCGCTGCGAGCGAGAGGAGGCGGGTGCGTCAGCGCGTTGCCGGTGGCACAACTCGGGGCTCAGGAGGAAGCACGTGTCGAGTTAAGGTTCAGCACCGAAGGGACTCACCTTTGGTCTCGGGTACGAGGAAGAATATCATGACGAACGCGATGACGTTGAGCCCAGCGTAGAAGCAGAACGCGCCGGTCGGCGTCATGACGTCAAGCATGGCGGGGAACGTGACAGAGAGAATGGCAGCGAAGCCGAGGCAGACAGTTACCGCCCAGCTCATGCCGGCCTCACGCTGCGCCAGGGGGAAGACCTCGGCAGAGTACGTGAATGGCACGGGGCCTTCTCCTGGCGAGTAGAACGCCGCGAAAAGGAAAACGAAGAAGGAGATCGCACCGACACGGCCTGGACCCGGAGTGCCGTCGGCATTCGACGGAATGAGGAACGACAGTCCTCCGCCGAGCAAGCACCATGCCATCTGTTGTTTCGGTTTGCAAGTGCGGCGAAAGAATGAAAACAAATAAAATCAGAGCGGCTGGCAGGCAGGGTCACCCAGTCAAAGACTCTGTTTAAAACACACCTGCGGGAAGGTAAAGAGAAGCAGATTCCGGCGTCCAAAGGTATCAATGGTGAAAAGAGCGGCTGTGTTCAAGCCTTCGTGTCAGCGTTCGCTCCATGGTCAACGAAATTGCGCAACAATATCCTCACGGAAGGCAAAGAAAAAGTTGACAGCGCCAAAGCCAAGCGATGCGTACAGCGCCTTATCGACGGACCCGTAGGCCTGTTCGAAGATTGTTGACGAGTAGAACGCAATGATGTTGATGCCGCACATCTGCTGCGCAAGCATGACAACGCCAGAGGCAATTGTTGCACGGCGGACGCGCGGAATGGTGAAGAGCTCGGCGATACGCTGTACGTACGTGGTACCGCGGATGATCTTTCTCTCTTCCTGGAGCAGCGTGTGGATGTAATACAGATCGCGCGCGGCCTGGATCTTGTTGTGGCGTAGGCGGACGAGCGACTCGAACGCTTCCGCGTATCGGTTCTTCTTCATCAGCCATCGCGGCGATTCGGGGCAGAAGTAGATGAAGATCGCGAGCGGGAGCGCAGGGACTGTCGAGGAAGGGGAGCAAGTGCAGCGCGTCAGCGGCGCCCTCGTTGATAGATACACACAGTCGAAAATCTCGATGGATACGCACTGAAAGCACTGCCGAGCTGCAGCCGCCAGGCAATCTTTCCGACGTCCTTGACGACAACGTTTGCGCATGTCCCGAGGAAGATACCGAATGCGGTCCAGAGCTGCGTGAGGACCACGAGAAGATAAACGCGTCAGACAGAATGCTAAACCAAACAGGTGTTGCCCTGCCTCCGAGACTCGTGCTTAGGCTTGCGCACTCACCTGCCAGCCCATGACGAGCGCTCCGCGAATGCGCGCGGGTGAGTTTTCGGCAGCAAAGACGGGGACGGTGGAGCCCTTAGCACCCATGCCGATGCCAAGGAGGAAGCGGACGATAAACAGCTCCCACCAATTGCGCGTGAAGCCTGAGCAGATCGGTGTGATGACGAGAATGACGGCAGTGATGAAAATGCAGCCGCGGCGGCCAAATGCGTTGTTCAGCGGATCGGAGAGCCAACAGCCGCAGAGCGCCGACCCAATGTAAGGCGCCGCGTTGACGGCGCCGACGAGCCATGTATTGTTGTACGCGTTTGGATTGCCCTTCTCGGTGCTGATGTCGAAATCCTTGGGGAAGGAGAGCTGGAGTATTGTGCAAAGTGTGAGTGTGTCAAATTCCCACGTCTGTTATATGGAAACAAGCAAAGGGGGGACTCACATTTGCACCGTTGCTACCAGTCTGATCCCACCCTTGCGTGGCAGCACCAATGGAGCAGCAAAAGATGGTGGCATACATGACAAACGGGTGGCTCCACTTGTGCGTGACCTCGTGCACGAGCGCCGCCTTCTCCTCGTCGGAAAGGTCGGGGATGGACTGGAAGCCGCTCTGGTTCTGTGCGACCAGCGCACCGCGCTGGATGAGCTCGACATGCTCTACGAGGCCGTGCTGATGGGCAAACTGCTCTGCGTCGCGCAAGAGCTTGCTGCGTGGCACGCCGTACAGTGGGTTCTTGACCTCACCCGAGTCATTGGCGTCGAGAGCGATCTCGAACTTGTCCACCTCTTCAGTGGCGAGCTTGACGCCGTTGCCGCTGCCATCGGACGACCGGCCCTTGGCGACGTCCTTTTCGGTTTCTGAGTGACTCATCCTGGTGATCTTCGTCTCTGTGGCCGCCGTGGGGTACGGGGTGGCAACAAAGGAGAAGAAAGGAGGGGAAGCGGATGCGAAAGGGTTGAGGACGGTCAATTGTGGGGCGAGGGATAAGGAGGGCGGAGAGAGCGTGTCGCTGGGGTATTTATGTGTCGCTGCCCAGCAGGAAAGAGGATCGCTTGCCCCCGATGTCGCTTGTCTCTGGCGGCAGTCAGCGCCGTGGCCGAGGCAGCTGATGCTGTGGGTGTTTGACGCTAACCCCCACCCCCTGGCAGTCGTCCGCACGCTGCTGGCAGATGCATACGGCAGCAGGGGAGAGCTAAGTGAGAGTGGATTGGGAACGCTTCTCCTCGTCCTCGGCAGGCAGCATGCCGCTGTCATCCCCTGACTCTCATCTCCACAGTTCACCCATATTCTATCAGCAGGTACCCAGCAGCGGCCGCGTGTTGTCGGGGGTAGTGCTGGGGTACCCTGCTCCGCCTTCTGCGATGCAGACTGTGGGATAGATAGTGCTTGATACAAACCGATGCTAGGCGCTAAAGTGAAACGACGCGTATGTATCCCATGTATACCTACGTAGAAACAGCTTGGCGCCCCGGCTCTAACGAGGTGAGGGGCGCAAGACGGCTGGAAATCCATCGCATCATCGACCATTACCGAAATAGGACAGGAACTCGGGAGTGGGCGGCCCCTGAACTGCCCCAGGTCCTGTCGCGGCACCTCTCATCTCACCCACGCCACCCCCACGCCCCAGGACGTTATTATAGGGCGTAGTCAAATGTGTGGTACAGAGATACGCGTGAAACATTTGTTCTTTTGCTTGAACCCTGTGGGAGTAGTATTTCAGTGTCGTCATGTTGGACCAGGCTGGATACCCAACTCGATCTCCCCCCTCTCCCAACTCAGGCACGGAGGCGGAGGCAGGGCCGCTGGCCGAGAAGTCAATAATCCATAGGGTTTCCACATGTGTACACAGATTTGGTTCCTATGTTGGACAATTTCTGCCAAGTGGCCTTGGAAGCTGTCATACAAGGAGGTCGTTTAACTTGATAAGCATCGTTCGGCCAGGCCTGGATGCCGTCGTCGCCGTCTTCACCTCGTGATGCGATTCATCGTCGCCGTCGTTGTCGCGACACGTGCAGCACAGATGGCGCGAGCTTGCTGGCGACTGCCATGGAAACCTTCCGCCCCAAAGTCATACTGTTACCTGATCTCCGCTCGCCTTTTCGCTATGCTGATTTTGAGGCATGCACACAAGATCGATGCGCGCCGGAACGACGCAGAGAAGGTCTAGAGAAAGCCACTGCAAAGCCACAGAGCGTCCGGGGGAGGAAGCTAGGAAGATGGGACAGGGGATCGGGTTCGTGTCATCCTGTGTCTACAAAAGGTAAAGCCTCACATGGTTGGAGGGAGCTCCGCATTGCCGTCGTCAGTCTCAGCCGAACCGAGTCTTTAGCCTCAGGTCTCCAGCCGACACAAAGCACGATCATACGATTTCATCTCTTGGATCCTCGTCCCCTCTTGCCATTGAGTGGACGTGTTTGTTGTCTTGTTGGGAAATTGCTCCTGCTGCTTGGCAGCTTGCAAACCTTTGTCGGCATCTGTCGGTTGATGCAGTTCTAACATCGAATGGCCTGTGGCAACCTGTTCTGTTGCACCCTCGCGGGCGGCGCTACGCAAAATCGGCGGTGCCACTCGAAAATTCCACCCGCCAGCCACTGGACTCATCTCTGATCTTCATCTTGGCAACTTCGTAGGTGTTGGTGCTTGTTGGATCCCCGCCTCGATGGGCTTCAGTACTCGGTGGTGTTTTGGTTTGTCCAGATCTGTCCGAGTAGAGGCAAGTTGTTCGCATCTGCAGCGTACACCGTAGCGTTCCCAGCTCGCAGCCAAGCTTCGAGGCTTCACTACAAGCGTATTTGAGTATCCAGCCATCAAAGCATGAACACATCAAGGGTGAGAGAGCTGCAGAAGGAAGCGCGCTTGCCTAACACAACTCAGCTGTGCAAGTCACATCGCGTGGCTTCGGAATCTTCTATGCCTCCAATGTTCTGTTCTTCCAATTATGTCGCTGCATTCAAAGATGTGTAAGATGAAAGTCTAACGTCTGACGTCCGTCCTTGGTCCGGTAGTGACGTGTAGGATGTGAGTTCCGGAACGTTCAAGTCATGGCACCTGGTGTCCGACCACTGGCCAATGTTTAATTGAATATCAGGCTTCTGTTGAACCCTTCATATTTCACTGGCTTCATTGGTGTTTCTACCTCATCTGGAAGTCCAACGGCCCGACCCGTACAGTATTCTGGCTTTTGCGCGTTGCAGGTGACAAGCCACGCATCTTTTGAGCAGCTTGCTTCCTGCCTTCTACCCCATCTAATCATGTGAAGTCCCGACGAATGTTTACCGCGTCGACGAGCATGTAGAATGCCCGCGAGTCACGATGGAAAATTTGTCCACGTTGTTGAGATGTTGGGCGTAGTGAGCGCTGAGCAATGAGCATTGAGCTTGAACGCCTGAACAGCGAACAGCGTTTCCTGTATTTCCGGACACGTATATAAGTAGGTAGCGCTTGGACTGCAGCTACTCAGGCCTTTGGTCATGCGGGGGAGGGCAACGGTGTGCCAAATCCCAAGCTAGCCAAGACAGAATGACCCAGAAAATCACCATGTCATTCGCTGCCTCTGCTGTTGACGTGTTACCGAGTCAGTGGTCTTCGAAAATGATGAACTGTCTGAAGTACAAGCAGATGCGCGAAGCATTTGATGCAAAGCGAGGCCACGACTGATGCTTGCAGGGGCTCTCGAAAGCTGGCTTGACGCGCTTAACGCCATTATATCACTTTCTTGTGCGACAGATCTTGTTGCGGGGAGCAAAGCCTTCACCAACGACGGTACAGCAGGAACCTGCCATTGAGCGTGATCTTCACGCGGTCTCCCTTTGGGTCTTCAACCTTTTTGACGTGACCTTGAAAGTCGATCGCACTCATGATGCCGTCGCCGAATTTCTCGTGGATCATGTGCTCAAGAGGGTAGCCGTAGACGACAAGCACTTCATAAAGGCGGTACAGGACGGGCTCTGAGGTGGACGTGTACATGTGGGCAATGTGGGGAGCCGCAGGGTTCAACAAAGGTTAGCGATCAGCTCATTCAAGCATACAGAATCGACAAGCACAGACTTTCGCGATGCGGGGGCATGGGCATGCACCAGCAGACACGCACCTTTAGGTGGAAACTCGCCAAGACCACGATGCGGCCAGTAGCTCTCGCCCAATGACTTTTCGAGGACCTTTCAGTGGATATCAAGGCACCGAGACAACTTTTTCAGGTCCTCCGGTGCCGGTTTTGCTTGGCCGTAGAAGCTGCACGCGGACAGAGTAGAAATCGTGTTGGGACAATCAAGCTCATCTGACGCGGAAGTGCACAGCAACGATACGATCGTTTGCTTTGCAGTCTCACATTGCAGCAGTGTACCATTCGTCCCTCCCAATCTCCTTAGCAATCTTCTCGAACGTCAGATCCTTCGTCGCCTTGGCGGCGTGGAGACTCGTGAAGATGGGCGACAGCCCTTGCAGGATGGTGGGCATCTGAATCTGCGAGGAAGACGACATCCACGCAACGCTTGTTTTTGAGAGTGCCTGTGTAGAGGTATTTTAACTGGCTCGTGGATTGGCCTGCCTTTCCTGATGCGCGATTCGGGCGAGAAAGGCTGAACAGGAAAGCGTCGTATTTGAATGAAGAGAAAAGGTACATAGAGGATACTGGTCGAAGTAACCCATAAATATCTGTATCTGGATCGTGCTCGTGCTCGTTCCATTATCATCAACACGCCAAACCAATTCAAAGCACAGTTCACACAGAGTGGAGGCTGTCAACGCGGCGGACTTGGACAATATCTGCCCATAGCATCTTCGCTCTTTGAAAGGCTGTGGACTGCAATGCGATGCTGTTGTGAGTACCGACTGCAGCGCAGAATGTGATCGCCTTGCGGGCCACGCGCTTATCGCTTATCGCGGCAGTGCGCTCCAAGCACCAATCTGGAGCCTCCAAAGTAACGTGTAGTCATTCGACTCGACGCATCGCGTGATGAAAATAGCACAACGACTTTGACGTCCGATTACAAATTATAAACAGAGATTCGACTCATCGAATGAGGAGCTGTATAGACCTCAAAAGGCCATACAACATTAGCACTCGCGGAGTCTGGACCATGCTGGACCTACGAGGTGGGCTACCTTTTCAGCGGTGTCCATAGCCACCACGCGACCCAAAGAACCGGATGAGAAGTCTACGAGCTGGAGCTGGATATCTGGATATATGTCATGTCAGTATGCGTGAAAGGAGTTATAGCAAAGGATACTGCAAATGCAGACGTTCAAGAATGCCACGCGCTTGAAGCACCGGCCTTGGTGGTTCCGTACAATCCGTGATGCTGGCCACTGCGTAGCATGCAAATGGTACGCACTTGACATTCATTATGCACAGCACAAACAAGTCATCTATAGCAGCCTGCAGCCTTAGCCAACCGAAAAAAAATCAAGCGGCACCCATTGATTGAAAGCCAACGAGCACCGCGACATTCGAAGCAGCCTGTACGGCGAATTGCGCCGTCACAGACTCTTTGCGACTTTCTCGAGCTGCTAACTATTGGCTGGGTCCTGTAACCTTTTCCAAGCCGTCTTTCAGGTCCTTCATGCCCTTCTGTGCGATATTTTCGTGGCCGCCGGCAGCAGTGTAATCAGAGCTGCGGGGCTCAACGTTCTTCTTGCCGACGAGCGCTTCGCCGCCCTCTAAAGTCGTAGGGCGCACACCATTCGCGGGCACGCCGAAAGGTGATCGTGCGGCGATCGACATCGCCAATGCAACCAGAGAAGAGAAGCGTTTTCAAAGAAGAAGAGCATGTAAGATTCAGCGAGCTGTACGCAGGAAATATCCTCGTGCGAAGCGTAAAGGCGACGCACTGTCAAGGAAAGCATTGATGTTGCCGCGAACTGCCTCGCCAGCACCTGACATGGCTTGGAAGACACTGTGCCCCCAGAGGCACGGAGAGGGAGTGAAGTCAGGAGCGACAGTCGCTCGGCACCTTGGTAAAACAGCCAATCTTCATTCAGACGAGGAGAGTGCGCAGCTGATCCCCACTCACCCTCCAATGGCTTGACCAACATTGCTGCCAGTATCCTCCGAAGCTGTAGGAGAAGTTGACTGGTTGCTGCTCATCTTTGTAAGAATGAACTGACCGATGTGAATATTGTCTTATCGCTATTCACCCTGTGTTCGGAAGTGCTTCTAGCGAGCGGAGCGGCGACTGATGAGAATGCAACGGATGTGAGTTGACTCCCATGCATTCGTAGCAAACAGAGGCTATGTTTAAGAGGCTTGCAGCTCCTCCAAACCCGTATGCCCGGGAGAAAACAGTCAGATCCCGCGCAGCGCCGTCGAATGAACAATTGCACCTTGGACTTTGGAGGCTACAGTGCAGGAGAGCACCCAAGGCCACCAGGTTACTCGATCGATTGATGGTGCTGTGTCTGCCAATACGTAATAGAATCGCCATCTGGATATTGGTGAGGTCATCGGCAACTCCTTTCCCGTTGGCGTGTGCACGCTCCTCGGCGTCTTTTCGGGACCACCAAGCAGAATGGCACATTCTTTTACTGCGTCAAGGGAAGCCACCAGAAAAAGAAAGAAACACAAGGAGCAAAGGCGATACTTGGAGCCGAAGCCCGATGTCTCCGACAGCCGATGGGCGAGTGCCAACCGCAAACGGAACCCATATCCAATCGTTGGCACTGCAGCAATGTCAGGCAAAATTTTGTGCACCACAATCACCAACCCACAGCTGCAAGCCTCCACAATCAAGATCCGATCATAGCACCACCAACCAGAGGCTGTGTAGACATACTCCAACACGTGCATTTCCGGGTTGAGGGAGCTTCAGCAGAGTTTTTTTTTGCACCGCGGTGATCTCAACGTACAGACAGCTGAGGTCGCGTTGAAGGGCTAATTATCAGTATTCCCTTCAAGCATACCTGCCGACGCGCCTTTCCCTCAATGTCCGCATACTGGAGACGAAACAATAGCAGGAATGAGTGGGTTATCTGGAATGGAAAGCGGCGACGGAATTGGGACAACTCGTGCCCAGCGACGCGAGTGGTCGGTGCTTGGAGTTATCCGCCCTGAAATTGAAAGCGGCGACGCAAATGGTACAACTCGTGCCCAGCGACGCGAGTGGTCAGAGCCGGCAGGTATCCACTCTGGAATTGAAAGCCGCGATGGAAATGGTACAACTCGTGCCCAGCGACGCGAGTGGTCGGTGCTTAGTGGCATCCGCCCTGAAATTGAAGGCGGCGACGCAAACGGTACAACTCGTGCCCGTCGACACGGGTGGCTAGAGCTTGGTGGTATCCGCCCTGAAATTGAAAGCGGCGACGCAAACGGTACAACTCGTGCCCGTCGACACGGGTGGCTAGAGCTTGGTGGTATCCGCCCTGAAATTGAAGGCGGCGACGCAAACGGTACAACTCGTGCCCGTCGACACGGGTGGTTAGAGCTTGGTGATATCTGCTCTGAGCCCCAAAATATGCACAGCGCCGACAGTGTGTCCAGTGCGCAGAGCACGGTGTACTCCCACTCGCACTCCGGCCTACAGTGGAGCATCAAACATCAAGCCAGTCATATGGATCTCCGAAAGCAGTCGCAGCCGTGTCGAGAGGCGGCCTGTTCTACCAAATACGCTCCGTCGGCCGAGCCGACCGCGAGCGAAACGAGCGCAATAGCTGCTTCAGCACCTTATGCGGCGCTGACGGAGGATCGAGAAAACCAGCACATCGTAAAGTGGAACGTGTCTGCTTCGGTTCCTGCTCCTGCTCCCGATGCAGACCCGCTCGCCGACCCGTTGAACCCGCAAGGCTGGTCCTTAGCACGACGCATGATGATCCTGGGAGTAACAGCGTCGAGTTCGCTGTGCGTCACATGCGCGTCCAGTATCGTCGCGTCGTCCTACGATAACATGGAGCGGCAGCTTAACATTAGCAAGAGAGTCGCCATTCTGGCACTCTCGCTCTACGTCGTGGGCTTGGGGCTCGGGCCTATCTTCATTGCGCCACTATCAGAGGTGAGAAGTCGTTTCTCGAGCGATGCACCTACATTGTGCGGTGGCTGAAAGAGGGAGTTTGGGCTTTCTCAGTTCTTTGGACGTCGGCCCATTTATCTGGTTTCCTTCGGAGCTTTCTGCCTTCTAGGGTGAGTGTACCTTCAGTATGCATGAGTCCACATCGTTGCGCCTGCTGATTCCCGCGAACACGATTCCTCGCAGGCTTCCCGTCACGTTTGCGAATAATGTGGAGGTGCTCTTCATCTTCCGCTTCATCACGGGCTTTTGCGGTTCGGCGTTCCTGAGCGTGGCCGGTGGGACAGTGACAGATCTGTATCAGCCGCACAACGTCTACCTACCCATGGCCATCTACAGTGCTTCACCCTTTGCTGGCCCCGAGCTGGCCCCGCTGTACAGTGGTTTCGCGAATTACTTCACCAAGTCATTCCGATGGTCATTCGTGGTGATAGCAATCTGGTCCGCGATTCAGTGGGTGCTCATTGTGAGTCAGGTCGCGAGTCGCTACTTGTGCTCGCCACGTAATCGCTGACCGCGAATGCATCACAACCTTGTCCCCCTACGCCGCACAACTCTTGCAACACAGCTGATGTTTTTGCCAGAGACGTACGCGCCAATGATCCTCACGCAGCGTGCGCGCGCGCTCCGCAAAGAGACGGGCAATGATCTCTGGCGCTCGGAGCACGAGTGCAAGAACGCCGACCGAAGCCTTTGTCAGACGCTCGCAGTCAGCGTGATGCGTGTTCCGCAGCTCCTAGTTCTCGAGCCGATGCTTCTCCTGCTCTGCCTGTGGAGCGCCCTCTTGCTCGGCATCATTTACCTGCTTTTCGGAGTGCGTTGCCTGATAAGGAAGCAGCAATCCGATCCGAGGCTGACGCCAGCTCGTGCTGGCTTGCTCCTTTTTTAACCAGGCGTATGCTGTCGTTTTCGTCGAAGGACGCGGCTTCAACGTGTGGCAGACTGGACTGGTGAGCATCGAATGCACCCGTCCCACTTACCTGTAGGCGTATACTGAATCTGATTCGCGCGAAATAGACGTTCCTCGGCATCTTTGTGGGTATGGCATTCGGGCTGGCATCCATGCCATATTGGTCCCGTCTCTACCACAAAGCATGCGAAAAGAACGGAGGCGTCGCACCTCCTGAAGCTCGTCTACCACCGGCGATGCCTGGCGCATTCCTCACGGTCATTGGACTCTTCACGTTCTCTTTCGTCACCTCCCCGCACGTGCATTGGGTGAGTGCCGACTATGGCAGCTTGGCTTCGTCGATGCATATGTGTGCCCTGTGCTGACTGGACGGCATCGACGAACAGATCGCCCCGGTGATTGCCGGTGCGCCTTTTGGTGCCGGACTCATCCTTGTGAGTGCTATGATCCCGAGACCTGTGCGATGCACTAGCAACTCACATCGTGCTCGGCTACAGATCTTCATCTCAGTATTCTCCTTCACGGCTGATGCATATCGACGTAAGTTGGGATAGTGAGCCTTAGTGCATGTTCCCCCATCTTGAACTGACCTCCGTGCCTCTTACACAACTTGCGCGCCCGCAGCGGTCGCGGCTTCAGCGATGGCATGCAACAGCGTCCTCCGCTCGTCCTTTGCTGCCGCCTTTCCGCTGTTTTCGACCCAGGTGAGTTGCATCGCAGACGACAGTGCTCAATATGGGTTTCGCTGATGGTGACCAAATGCATGGCCCTGTCCATTTAGATGTATCACCGCCTCGGGACCATGGGCGCCACGTGCTTGCTCGCAGGGCTGAATGTGCTAATGGTGAGCAACCCCTGTTATGTGTTGCTCGGCCGTCGCCCCTTGCTGACTGGTTACTTGGTACTCACTATGCACACAGATCCCGGTGCCATTCTTGTTTTATCGCTACGGCGCAGCCATCCGAGCTAGAAGTCGGTTCACACTCTCGTAATAGACTCATTGTATGTTTTTTTACATTTATCGCAACCTCAACACGCTAATCAGTACAGGCAGGTTGTGCATTGCGCATCGTCTTCGCGAGCGTTGCTGGCGATACCGAGGACAGATATCGTTTGATACCAGCGCACAAACTGCCATGTCATTTTCTCTGATTTGAACATGCCGAGCTCTGCGTCTTTGCTCGATCCTTTATCGAACAAATCACAAGTAGAGAGGTGGATCGAATATAGTACTGCGTTCACGTGCGCAGGTCGCCTACACGCTGCTCAGACCTCCTTGGGCAGCGTCCAGCCGCGCGGACGATCGCTAAGGCATGCCGTCTCCCTGGCGATTCTTTTTGCGATACCCGGGACCCAGGCGAGAATGCGGAAGAGCAGGTCGCGCAGGCGCACTAGGATCGGATGGCGGAGCGACGCCATGACGGTGAGCGAGTGCGTGCCTTTGAGCACGCCAAGCCCGACTTTGCGCCGCTCATCGGCCCAAGCGCGCAGCGCACGCAGGCGCGCATCGCGGCTGGCGTCCAGGTTGCGCACGAGCGTCATGGCCAGCGACGTCGCGTCACTGTGTGAGCGGGGAAGCGCACGGCATTCGTCGTCAGATCTTTCACTTTTTATCTTCGTTTTCTTTTGTTGGCAGTGTCGCTGGGAGAGGGTGCGGTACACTCACTGGATGCCAGTGTTCAGGCCCTTGCCACCCATGGGGCTATGACAATGCGCAGCATCGCCGATGAGGGCGATGCTGCCCGACTCAGGATCGAGGAAGTGGTGCACGATGCCGTGGTGGATGCGGAAAGTGGAGGACCAGTAGCAGTCGACGCTGCGGGGTGAGACGGGGGAGCGCGAGAGAAGTGCGCGTCAGTAACGTACGGTGGCTCTGCATGCAGCGCTTCGCGGGGAGGGGGGCTGGGGCATCTCTCACATCGTGCTCGGCTTGACGGTGCGGTCGCCTTTCCCGCCGTCGATCCACTCGGTTGGGACGGCGGGGCCCCAGTTGTCCAAGATCCACTGCAAGTGCGGGATAGTGGGACGGTTGCCCTCGACGTGGCCGCCGCCTTCAGAGCGCTTCCCCGCTGTCTTGGGGTCGAACCCTGGCGGGCCAAAGTTGGCCGCGAGGCGGATGCGCCCGCCGGGGACGGGAACGAGGAGGAGGAAGCCGTTGGAGCTGAAGATGTTCGTTGCCTCGAGCCCGTTGAAGCCAGCCGAGGGATACTGCCATGGCCAGCGCGGGTCCGCGAGCGTCACTTCGCCCAGCAGAAGCGGACGATCCTGCAGCGGCCGGGCCAGAGGAGGAATGCGCTCAGGCGCTGGTCACCGTGGAGACAACTCAGTCAAGCAGCGCACTCACATAGCTATTGCGCGGGAACGCAAGGCCGGACAGCGCGCGCACGCTTGAATGGCCGCCGTCGGCGCCGATAACAAAGTCAGCCTGTAAGATGTGCGTACCGAGCTGGGCATGCTCTAGCGTGACGGCGACTGGCTGACCCTTGGCGAAGCTGCCGGGTGATTTCTCCAGATGGACGACGGACCAGCCGCTGCGGATGGCGTGGCGGAGGTCCGCGAGGCGCGCGCGCAAGACCGCCTCGGTGACGCGCTGCGGCACGGCGCACACCTGCCGGAACTGAGTGTCGTGCAGTGAAGCAAAGCCACCGCGCAGGACGGGCTGCACGCGCCCGTGCAACCGCATACTGGCGTGCTGAATGTGCTCGCCGCGCTCGAGGAGCTGCGGGCGCGCAGGGGACGGGCGTGGGGGTGCAATGCGGGGTAAGAAAAAGGGTTTTGTATCGCTGTGCACCGGCACCGGCGGCGGGCAGTGTTGCACTCGGATCCCTCACCGCTTGTGTCACGCTCTGCACCTTGTCGGGCACGTCGGTGATGTCCGGCAGGAGTGGCGCGCTGTCGCGGCCCCTGACGGCGGCCCGGAGGTATCTCTGGCGCTCCTCCGGCGCATCGACGACGTCGGCAAGCACTTCGAAGCTGCGCGCGTGCAGGGCGAGCGCGCGTGACTCGTTCTGCGGGACATGGTCCGGGGACGGCAGCTTGTCGATCAGCAGCAGGCTCCGTTCCGAGCGTTGCGCGGCGGGGAGGTTGTTGAGGATGGCGCAGGTAACGGTGAGGCCGACGCTGCGAGACAGGAAGATGGGCAGGGCACGTGTCTAGCGCATCAGCAGGCAACCAATCCGCAGCGTCCAACGGAACATGCACGATCTGTCGACTACTCACGGACCGGCTCCTACGACGAGAAAGTCGACACGGTCAGGGAGCGGCGACATGGCTACAGCGGTCGACGGACGGAGTGTGGGGTGCGGAAGCTTCTGTCCCGCGCTCTGCACCTCGTACCTGCTCTACGTTGTCAAAGCCCGTCGATGGGAAGCGGGTGGATCTTTCTGTGGCTGGAAGAGGGAACGGCGATCTTTGGCTAGTTTTATATATACATAAAATACAGAGCAGCGAGGTCCC